>NW_013567942.1:4026-4356 GCF_000499745.2 Eimeria mitis
CTGACGGCGCAGCCAGCTGCGCCGTCAGAATTGCAGAGTGCCCCACTCCACAAGTTAGAAAATGCCCAGATTGTCATTGCAGTCAGAGCTCACGAAGGGATTGTTGTTTAACCATGCTACAAGAGCGTTTGCAGTACCTCTGCCATCCTCATCTGGAACGCTTGCGTGCAGTGTGGGGCTTGCTGCTCACGGCGAGAGCGCCTTATGAGTGGGAAGGAAGGCGTGCTCGCCAGTCGTACAAGGAAATCAGCATGCAGGTAGGCGGTCTCCGGTGGAAGCTGAAGATGCAGCTGTGGTTGCAGAGCTGCATCTGCGCAAAAAAGTGTTATC
>NW_013567942.1:4456-4861 GCF_000499745.2 Eimeria mitis
GCCTCTGCCATCCTCATCTGGAACGCTTGCGTGCAGTGTGGGGCTTGCTGCTCACGGCGAGAGCACCTTATGAGTGGGAAGGAAGGCGTGCTCGCCAGTCGTACAAGGAAAACAGCATGCAGGTAGGCGGTCTCCGGTGGAAGCTGAAGATGCAGCTGTTGTTGCAGAGCTGCATCTGCGCAAAAAAGTGTTATCCGATCACAACTTTGCAATGGGGCCACCTAACGTTGCATTCGGAGTTGCTGCGGATGTCCGTACTTTACGTATAACACGATACTCATGCACGGCCTTTCCTACGTATGCAAAATGATTTATGGGTGTACGTCGATAGCATTGTTGCATCTCAACCTACCACTACCCTGGTGTTCGTAAATAGTGACAGTAGGTTGCAGACTGCTACAGCAT
>NW_013567942.1:4961-8550 GCF_000499745.2 Eimeria mitis
CTTGCTGCGGATGTCCGTACTTTACGTATAAAACGATACTCATGCACGGCCTTTCCTACGTATGCAAAATGATTTATGGGTGTACGTCGGTGTACGTTAGCGTCGAAAACACTGCGGAGATGCACGAGAGAGGCTACAGATATATGGAACTGCACCTGCTAAGACTCTTGCCGGAGAGCGCTTTAGTAGAAATCAACGCGGTGACAAAAGGATGCGTCTTATTGAGGACGACAAACAAAATAAAAGAAAATGGCAGTCCACGACAGCAGCCAAAGAGCGTGGCCTGATGTGTACTTCGGAATCATGATGACGAGAGACTAACAAACAACGATGGAACACGTCGTTGTCGCTGATTTCGCAGCAGCAACAGAGCGTCAGGGGTGTACTCACTTGTTTTCCAAAGCACCTGCTTCTGCAAATCTTCGTGCCGCCGTTGCTGCTCCTTCTGCTCGTGTTGCTGTTTTCCGTTCCAACTGCAGCTGGAAGTGTATGCTACTACGCTGTAGCCAACCCTTAGGGTGCTGCTGCTGACACAGATTGACAGCCAATGCTTGCAGTAGTCCGGAAGGCAGCACCAGCCGCAGCAACAGCAACTGAAGTAACGAAGATAGCATAGTTGCATCTCAACCTACCACTACCCTGGTGTTCGTAAATAGTGACAGTAGGTTGCAGACTGCTACAGCATGCTCAGTCGACTTGCTGAACACCTAGGAAGATATTCCCAGCTAGTTAGCTGCCTACCTACCTTCCTCGCCAGCTAGGAAGCAACCGGTGGGAGCTCTACCTATGAAGATTGTATCTGAGCGAGGGAGTCATTGCTGCTATCTCTGTTGTTGATATTGTTCGGTTAGTGCGGGCTGAGGGACCGAATCACTTATTGGCGTTTGTCTAACAGCAGAGCTTGCAATGCTGCAACAATTGCTTGTTGCGGCTGCCTGCAGCCTGCCTGTTTGGAATTGACAGGAGACGCTGCAGCGGCTCCAACAAGCGCTGCTCCGCGACCTTGTTGGTGGTACTGCTGCTGATGCTGCACCTCTAGCGCCTGCGTAGGGCTCCGCAAGGCGTTCTTCTGCTCTTGCTGCCATTGGTGCTGCTGGTGCCGCTGCTGCTGCGTCTACTGCAACTGCCTCAGCAGCAACAGCAAATCTCTCTAGTTTTTTTGGAATGTCGAGCGTTGACGCGCGCTTGCCGTTGCGCCTTTTATCACCGGAGAAGCCCATGAAAAAACAAACAGAAGCAACGGCAATTTTAAGAAGTTGTTGTTGCAGTTGGTTTCAGCCGAGAGGTTCAAACCTGTGGCAGATAGCGGTGTCGGCGGTATGCGTAGGAGCAGCACGAGCCGCAGCAGCATCAGGCGGCAGCGAAAGCACCTGGAATTTCTCGATATGGTGT
Source organism: Eimeria mitis (assembly GCF_000499745.2). Taxonomy (NCBI): domain Eukaryota; phylum Apicomplexa; class Conoidasida; order Eucoccidiorida; family Eimeriidae; genus Eimeria; species Eimeria mitis. The sequence goes on from NW_013567942.1 coordinate 6,354, forward strand.
TTTATTGTAAGCTGCAGGTCCCGTCCGCTNCAGGCGGCAGCGAAAGCACCTGGAATTTCTCGATATGGTGTTTTATTGTAAGCTGCAGGTCCCTTCCCCTGTCAAATAACAACATATGTGGCTCTTTCGTCATTAAATCTTAAAATGTAAGGCGAGCATAAGGCAAGGATGTTCCACTCGTTGTGTGGACACACGGAATCCCCTGATAAAGCAGGTGCCGCACCACCAACATATGCATGCAACATCATCCTTCTACTACAGAAGCTTCTGCTGAAGACGCCGTTTCTAAAGCTTTCAATGGTGCTGCTAGCCAGACGCGTCTGCTGCTATGGGTAGCTTCGGCTAGCAGGGGCATCAGCAGCAGGAGAAGCAGTAAATACGCCAAAAACGCGCTACAGAAGCCTACTATATTGCTTGGGTTGCTCTACGTGTAAGCGGAGTGTCATAGCAAACAGAAGATCTCTGGAAGTTCGTTTTTGTTCTCCGCTCTCCCAACGGGCAAACAGCGAGGAGTTCTATGAGCCTAAACCCTAAACACTAAACCCAACATCTGGGCGCAAAACCTGAACCCTATGCAGTAAACCGTTAAACCTACGACCGAATCCCCAAATTGCCACAAACAGAGCTGGAAGCAACGCTTTGTGTTAAGATATGACCGTAGGTTGGGAGGCTCTAGGTATATAGACGGTTTTTGAAAACAAACGGCAGATACTTGGAAGGTTGCCGACGTTGTCCGCATGTGCAATGCGCAAGCGGTGATATGTTTGAACCTAAGCTAATATAGCAGACCAGCACTGATAACCAACCTAACAACGCACTTACTGCAAATGAAAAGGGTGCCGGCTGCTCTGAGGATAATATTGCATGCTATACGTAGGTTTGCTATCCGGTGTTCATGGACTGGCAGGTCATGTGAAACTAAAGCTATCCGCAACAAGATGTAGTGGATACAGTCGAGACGGAAGTTTGACTTCTGACTAAGCTAAGACGTTGGTATGGGGTGTTGTTGAGGTAAGCAGTAACGGCTTGGACAAAGTGCTCCTAGCCTAGTTTCTAGTGGCCCCATGTCTCAGGGCTCTTTGCTAGGCTTGAAAGCAGAATTCACAATGTTGTCATGCCGGCTCTATTAATTGCTGTCAGCCCATCTTGCAGCGTTCTAGGTATGTTAAGTCATAAACAGCGCGAAGCCTCAGTCATTGACCCAGACGTTGCCCTGAAAAACAATCTTTGGCGCCATTCGCCTAAAATTGGATGGACGAAGGCTGACGGCAGCGGCTGCGACACTCTAAGGTATCTCTCTGCCCACATGTGAAGTCAATTTTTTTTCTCTTTGTTTTATGAAGAATTGGCTATTCTTGCTTCTGTTGAGGAGCCTTATTTGCAGGCCCAAAGCAACTACCCAGATGTTGTGGACAGTACTTTTAAAGGATTGTCCAGGGGTTGATGCATTTATTTGAGCGCCTGCTGATTCAAGCAGGGTAAGCATTTCAGCCTCACTTAGCAGGGGACCCCTAATATCATTCTGAGTGAATTAGCCTGATAACGTACTTTCTGAAGCTCAGCAAAACCTTGTGCGCTAAGTGCAGCTTGATCNTGAGTGAATTAGCCTGATAACGTACTTTCTGAAGCTCAGCAAAACCTTGTGCGCTAAGTGCAGCTTGATCTCGAGAAGGGCTCAACTGCGTCGTGCCGGCGTCACACGACGAGCCAAAATAAGGATTGGTATATTTTGCAGCGGCATACAAGAGCTCCACCCGCATTGGTCGAAAGAATGCGACGGCGCGCAATGTGAGTTTCTACTATATATGGAGAAGCCATACCCAGCATCTTTGTAAGGACCAACAAATACGTTTAACACCATGCACCGGGCTGTATAGCACAAAAGCGCCAAGCCATCACACCTTGCGGTCTTTTCGTTTGCCAAAACTTCGCTATAAGAGGGAGGTTGATCATTTTGACTGGCACAACAGGTGACTATAGACTGAAGGCTTCACAATGCCCCTAAATGCATGCAAATCCATAGTGAGCAACCAAAGGAATTCGAACGTCCTTTAGAAAAGAAAGTGAGCGCTTCTAGAAAAGAATCCCAAACAACCTGCAGGAACTGGACGGTAAAGCAATTGCTCCAGAACAGCATGGCCAAACGGTGAGCGTTACCGCGAGCAGTCTTCGCTACGTTTGCGATGGCTACCAAGCT
>NW_013567942.1:8650-11720 GCF_000499745.2 Eimeria mitis
CGTGAAAAGGAAGCACAAAGTGCCTCCTTTTTCTTGCAATGGACGAACTAATTTACCTGAAGTTCTTGTGGTATGAGCGTCGGCCAGTATTTGTTGCAAATCAACCAGCACAAGCTAAACCATATCAGTGCTGAACCACAGCAGTCTTTAAAAAAAAAAAGCGCATCGCATGCGGATCAAGACACGCAACGCTCATAAGCTAGTGCTGTGTTGTTCCGATGCGGTAAAGGAAAAAACACAAAAGCCATTCTTGTCCACCGTAGACATTTCGCTAAAACACAGAATTGAAGAGCACCCGAACTTGTACTTCATCAAACATATGCAAAGCGTTAAGGCTGCAAGTCACAGCATTAGACTTAAACGGATATAGTCAGCCGCGTGGCTTGGTACTTTTCGTATACCCACCGCGTCGCAATAAAATCTCAGGCGGTATGCCAGTGTGAGCGTAAGCATGCACTGTCGACTTAGATAAATGCTCTCATGCATGCTCCTAGATGGTGATATATATCGCCGGCTACTCAATGACGCAGCAGTCATGCAGTGCAAAGCTAGGCTTGAATTGATCCAAATATGAACAGTCGTCTGAGTTCGTAGCGGCCGGTGAACCTAAATCCTGCCAGTAGCACAACTATTCGCACTGAGTACATAAATCCAAATATTAGATATAGGATTATGCGTGTTCAGCCGGCTATGTTGCTGTCGAATTGTTCAGGGCCACGACGGACTCGCTGGGTTGAGCAAGTGCTCCGTCTTCAATGCTCAAAGGAGCTGACGAGTACAGCAATGAGGCCAAGGTCCTAAAAAATGATGCTCTCCAGATAAGAGAAAGGCAAAACCATATTTATAAGTAGCCGTTGCTCATTCGCCAATGAGCGTGCAGGGCGAACAACAACTATAAGCAAGTGCAGTCAGAACGCAACAACGAGGTGACTGGCAGAACAGATTCATTGTATGCGCTTGCGTGGAAGGGAAGAATATAACAATTGTTGTGTTGCAGCAAAACGAAAGATCCAGTATATCAGGAATCACAATATTGTGCCATAAGGCACGCTGCTCGTCTTCCTCTGCATGCCCGCCTGCGTATCCATCTACACACATTGACAACGGTCGACAGCAGCGCACCAAGCTCAGTAGCCCCTAATTACAAAGGCAAGGCACGTATGGTTGGAAGTTAGGCAGGGCTCTCGGAAGACAATTTTAAAGCAGCGTGGGGCCCACATAACTTGAATCCGTCATGGGATGTTAACAGGCAAGGGCAGCTGTTCAGCATGGAGACGTATATCAACAGCATTTTGCGCCGCCTTGCGTTATGCTGCCCTCTCAGCGTTCTCTTCACTGCAGAGTTGCTTAGACTGCTTCTCCATGATAAAGCACTTGCGTCAATATTTTTTAAAGAAAATGTTTTCGCACTGGACACCTATATAATAACGAATTACACACGCGTATAGTCGGGAGGGTTGAGAAAGCGTTCCAGCGCGAATTTCCGTCGCTCCTCGATGGCGCATACACCCTGCTTGAGTGTGTCAACCCCTACAGTTATCGGCAATAAATCAGACTGCATATGCAGGTGGGTCGAATACTCGCCAGATGAATCAACCGTCTAAGCAGCTAGTATACATTACCTAAGAGCAATACGAAGCTTATTTAGATGTCAAAGAGACCTTTTTAGTGGGTTTGCAGGCAACTGCCGGCTTTGCTATGTCCTCTATGACAGTGCTTTCCCAAGCAAATCTAGTGTTATTGCACGTTGAAATACACGGACGGACAGCACAACGCACGATGCCCGAGGATAGCCATCACCTGCCCAGAGTGCATGCTCTGGAAGCTCTTGCTTTTCATTCCTCGCTGCTCGCATACTGCCTTTAATGCATAAAGCACTGCAATGATTGGTCGACGCTGGAAAAGCAAGTTACTGTGCAGGCAATCCTTTATTCAGATAAACTGCCACAACTGTCTGGCGCATGCCTAACATTCATGATCTCTGGTACGCCTGCTACACTGTCCGTAGTCCACAGAAAACAACTAGTTCTCGCTCTTCCGTTCCATCCCGATATCTGCAGTGCCTACCTCCTGTGCAGGTTCACGTTCGATTCAACCAGTAAACAGGCCGCTCTGCGCTCTCTCCTCGACTACGCGTGAACGCCCTCTGGGATACTCGCATGCTGCCCATGCATCTCGTCGCTTCTCTCACCAGTTTTAATAACATACCCGGGTGCTGGCTAGAGTTGGCAAGAGAAACGGAACCTGCAAGCCACCTGGCACCTTTCACCAAACGCCGACCCGCCGCACCAAGCACGCACCCGAAGTGTCCACGACACAGACAAAAGACGCACAAAGCAAGGCGTGGCTGCTCCTTAATATTTAGTCGCCATTCAAGCTCACCCCTCACAGCCATGCGTGCTACTGCACCTGTGCGGCAAACGAAGCATACTTTCTGGATCAGCATGCGAAACGTACCAAAGTAGCCATTTCCATTCCACACCATGATATCCGGCAGGTGACCGACGTCAGGTCTTTGCAGGGCGCTAAAGTAACGGTATGTAGCAACTCTAATAGTCCGTAGATTTCACAAAGCAAATTCCTTCTGCGCAGTGGCGTCGTTTTTAAGACGCCAGTTTTCGTACCCCCGTAAGCGGCTAATGCTGCATTTTTTAGACTACAAAGCCAGCGATGCGCTGTCCCCTATTAACAACCAATCCAACCGCCGCTATCAAAAATGTGGCCCCAAGGGAGAGGCCAGACACTTGCTGTACACCGCTTACGTTATGACGAAAATGCAATACCTCTTTATCGTGCATCTTAGCCGATGCAAGAATGCACATGCCTGAGGTTGTACCTTCCACCGGTTGCACGGCACATCCGAATCGCCAAAACAGCTACGCCTCCACAACCTTTTGCCAGAATCCACACAAAAGCTAGTCTGCCTTCTTCGCAATACACAGCAACCCCGGACCGAGCCGAGCCACGTTCTTGGAGCAACACTACGGGCCAAGGCTAGCGACGGGCGCGTTCAACATTCTCGCAAGAGTCCCAGTAGCGGCCGAACATACCGACAGCACCAACGGCGCAC
>NW_013567942.1:11820-13143 GCF_000499745.2 Eimeria mitis
GACGGGCGCGTTCAACATTCTCGCAAGAGTCCCAGTAGCGGCCGAACATACCGACAGCACCAACGGCGCAGACCATATATATTGCATACGCAGCTCACGTGCCACCTAACCTTTGTGGCATACTTGCTTAGATACGCTACAGCGTCGCGCCTAAACCATCAGTAACCCTTCGGTGGCACACACCAACCCTACAGCAAAAGAAGCATCAGCTCCTCCATGTGGCAAAACCCCTTCATCCGCATACTGCCAACACCAAAACATACTGCCGTGCCTCTTGAGTCGCGCGTGAGGCTTCCAGGTGTCGTACAAACCTGCCATATTGCGGGGTCCAGACCCCACCCGCACCGCTCAATGCACGAAACGCACCCACCTTGCACGACGCAGCTCCGTTCAATCGCGACCACTGAAGGTCCTGAACTACACACTTCCTGAACAGACGGCACAAACCGCAATATTCAAAGCGGAGAATCTCACCTCCACAATGGGTCGCTTGACCAACTCACTTTAATAGTCTGGCCGCAAGCCGAGGAATACGTGCCCAGCCCGTTCAACTACCCTTGCAGTTCGTTTCATTTCAGTATTTCGAGCGTGCAGCCTGAAAAACGACGCGCCGTACTGCCTGCAGCTGCACCTCATTTGCTCGCAACACGCCAAATGCATTATGCCCCTTTTGCGGCAGCATCCAGTCTCGCATCCGGTCTTCGTGCTCAGTTCCGTTTTTGTCCGAAGCCTAGAGATCGCGCATACTTCCTGTTGCTTGACGCAGTCGCTCATTCCTATCGACGTCGCGTCCCCACGTAGTATTTGCACATCTGCGAATCATGCGAATCATGCGAAACCCAAACAAGAGGAATCACAATACCCTCCATACAACTAGTTGTCATCAACGAGATGCGGTTGAGCCATCCCCACCGCTTCGTTACACCACTGCCGTGTGCAGGAGCTCGCGCGTGTCACCGCACTCATATGAGGAGGCGCCGCTGTCTGTAGCGGTCTGCCAGTTGTGCGATGCTCGGGCAAATCGACTGTTTTAAGAAACGCCTGAAGCCCCGCATGGCTCTGCCCCTCACGCCAAAACTCAGATGCATTCGCTGAAATGCAATTCTCTCCGTCAGCCGTCTTAGCCAATACAAGGATGAGCAAGTCAGAGGTTGATCCTTCCACCAGTTGCAAGGCACTTCCGCATCGCCAAACCTCAGCATCCCGTCAATCAGCCACACCTCCGCAACCTTTTGCCACAATGCAAAAAAAAACTAGTCTGCCTTCTTCGCAATACACAGCAACCCCGGACCGAGCCGAGCCACGTTCTTGGAGCAACACTAC
>NW_013567943.1:0-407 GCF_000499745.2 Eimeria mitis
GAGCTCGCGCGTGTCGCCGCACTTATATGAGGAGGCGCCGACGTCCGTCGCAGTCTGCCAATTGTGCGTTTGTCGGGCGGATCGACTGTTTTAAGAAAATCCTGAAGCCCCGCATGGCTCTGCCCCTCACGCCAAAACTCAGATGCAATCACTGAAATGCAATTCTCTTCGTCATGCGTCTTAGACGATACAACGATGAGCAAGTCAGAGGTTGATCCTTCCACCAGTTGCACGGCACCTCCGTGTCGCCAAAACTCAGCATCCCGCCAATCAGCCACGCCTCCACAACCAGTTGCCACGATGCCAAAAAAACTAGTCTGCCTTCTTCGCAATACATAGCAACCCCGGACCGAGCCGAACCACGTTCTTGGAGCAACGCTACGGGCCAATGCTAGCGACGGGCGCGT
>NW_013567943.1:507-982 GCF_000499745.2 Eimeria mitis
ACAACGCTACGGGCCAATGCTAGCGACGGGCGCGTTCAACATTCTCGCAAGAGTCCCAGTAGCGGCCGAACATACCGACTGCACCAACTGCGCAAACCATATATATTGCATACGCAGCTCACGTGCCACCCAACCTTTGTGGCATACTTGCTTAGATACGCTACAGCGTCGCGCCTATACCATCAGTAACCCTTCGGCGGCGCACACGAACCCCACAGCCAAACAAGCATCAGCTCATCCACGCGGATAAACCCCTTTCGCCGCATACTGCGAACACCAAAACATACTGCCGTGCCTTTTGAATCGCGCATGATGCTTTCGCCTGCCGTACAAACCTGCCATATTGCGGGGTCCAGACCCCACCCGCACCGCTCAATGCACGAAACGCACCCACCTTGCACGACTCAGCTCCGTTCAATCGCGACCACTGAAGGTCATGCGTGAACTACACAATTCCTGAACAGATGGCAGACGC
>NW_013567943.1:1082-1153 GCF_000499745.2 Eimeria mitis
GTACGCTACAGCGTCGCGCCTATACCATCAGTAACCCTTCGGCGGCGCACACGAACCCCACAGCCAAACAA
>NW_013567944.1:0-382 GCF_000499745.2 Eimeria mitis
TTTATTATTACTATTATTATTACTATTTATTATTCTTATTTTTATTTATTATTATTTTTATTTATTATTAGTTTTATTTATTATTTTTATAATCATTTAATATTACCATTATTTATTATTATAATCCCTATACTTACTATTTATTATAATTATTATTTATTATTATTATATTATTACTTTTATTATTAAATATTATTACTACTATTATTATTATTATTATTTAGCGTTATTATAATTTATTTTTTGTATGTAGAAATAAAATAATAAAAATTATTACTATTTATTGTTATTCTTACTAAATACTACTATTCTTTTTAATATTATTATTTATTACTGCTACCATTTATTATTTTTATTATTTATTATTTTTATTTATTTATAT
>NW_013567945.1:0-291 GCF_000499745.2 Eimeria mitis
GTTACAGTAGCACTAGCTGCAACAGCAGCAGCAGTATAAGCAGCAGCAGCAGTTGCAGCAGCAGCAGCAGTTGCAGCAGCAGCAGCAGCTGCTGCAGCAGCAGCAGCAGCACCAATTCCCATCGCAGATAAAGTTTAAGCTCGTCAGATGGAGACAGTTTGTTGTCAGCAGCTAGCGCTGCCTAGAGTTGCTGCAGCTCTTGCTGCAGCAGGTGACACAGCAACCTGCTGCTGCTGCTGCTGCTGCTGCTGCTGCTGGCTCTAACTGCAGCTAATACATGCAGGCAGTTGC
>NW_013567945.1:455-973 GCF_000499745.2 Eimeria mitis
CTGCTTATCCTAGCCAGTTAAGAAGGTGCCGGGGTGTACAGTCAGCTGCCCGGTGTATGCGAAGACACTCCGCGCTGCAGAGGTATTTGCCAGTTGGTGCTGCTGCTGCTGCTGCTGCTTCTGTTGCTGCCCCCATGTTGCTGCTGCTGCTGCTGCTGCTGCGCTTCTTGCAGCACTCTGTACACCTAAAAGCTGCTGGTAAGCCGCAGCAGCAGCACAGCCGCCGCGGCAGCAGCGAGGAGGGGCCTGCATGCGCTGCAGCCCAAGAAGCAACACCCACCCTGTACATACACCCCACACACACACACACAGACAAGGGTTTAGGGTTTAGGGTTTAGGGTTTAGGGTTTGTGGTTCTGTGTGCAAGATATAGAGTGTAAACCATCTGCATGTTGTAGCTGAGGGTTTAGGGTTTAGGGTTTAGTCTGTGTATGCATACGCCACAACCCTAAACCCTAAACCCAAGGGTTTATACTTCTAGGGTTTCTAGGGTTTAGGGTTTAGGGTTTAGGGTTTAG
>NW_013567946.1:0-167 GCF_000499745.2 Eimeria mitis
TGACTTCAAGCCCCTCAACAAGATTACCGTGAAGCAGAAGTTTCCGATGCCCAGAGTGGACGAAATCCTCTACCGCCTACAGGGTTCAGCGGTATATTCAGCATTTGACTTCGCTGAGGCCTTTTTACAGATCCCTATTCATCCTGAGGACAGGCACAAAACGGCGT
>NW_013567946.1:307-972 GCF_000499745.2 Eimeria mitis
CGGATGATGTGCTTGTGTTCAGCCGAAATGTGCAGGAACACCTGCAGCACCTCCGGCGGGCGCTGCAGTTCCTACGTGAGAAGCAGAGGTTCGTGAAAGCGCAGAAGTGTTCGTTTTTCATGCAAACAATCAGTTTCTTAGGCTTTCGTGTTTCTGCAGCAGGAGTCCAACCAGATCCGGCTAAGATCGAGGCGATTCAGCGGTGGCCGCTACCGCTGTACACGCGGACGGACGCTCAGAAGTTCCTCGGGCTCGCCTCATACTTTCGCAATTTTATTCCGGGGTTCGCTTGCATTGCTGCCCCTCTAACTGACTTCCTCAAGAAGGAGAAGCAGTTTATTTGGACGGAGAACGAGGATGAAGCCGCCCGACGCCTCATCGGGCACCTGACATCATCCCCAGTACTCGCGCTCCCTGATTTTGATAAACCCTTTTTCCTTACGACCGATGCCAGTGACACCGCTGTCGGGGTTATGCTCTCTCAGCAGGCTCTTGGTTCGAAAAAGCATCAGATAATCGCTTGCTACTCGCACCGCTTCACAGAGAGGGAGAAAAAGTATCCGGTCAGGGAAAAGGAGCTTTACGAGGTCTGGTAGGGCGTTAAAAAGTGCCGACACTACCTGTACGGCAGGCACTTCACGGTTCAGACCGATCACCAATCATTG
>NW_013567947.1:0-193 GCF_000499745.2 Eimeria mitis
GAGTCGAATGAAATGAACTGCAAGGCCGGTTGAGAAGGGTGGGCATTTACTGCTTGGCGTGGGAGTAGAGCTCCGAAGTGAATTTGTCAGGCGGGGAGCTGCGGAGGTGAGATTGTCCGATTCGAATTTTGCCGCGCGTTCCTCATGTTCAGGAAGCGTGTAGTTGGGAAGCTTGGTTGGGTGACATTGAATT
>NW_013567947.1:856-972 GCF_000499745.2 Eimeria mitis
TAGGGGCTAGAGAACCGGGAATTGGTGGCGGTAGGGAGAGTTGCTCTTCAGGCTGTACGTTTGATAGAGTCGAATGAAATGAACTGCAAGGCCGGTTGAGAAGGGTGGGCATTTAC
>NW_013567948.1:0-343 GCF_000499745.2 Eimeria mitis
TTTGTTGCTGTTTAGGTTTACCCTTCGAGGACGTGCATCTAAAGACGAAAGATAATGTGCATTTGCATGGGTGGTTTATTAAACAAAAAGAAGCAAAGAAAGCACCAACATTTATATGTTTTCAGGGAAACGATGGCTGTACGTTATTCTCTCTGTTTATTTTCTAGTTTTTTTGTTATATTTACTTTTTTGTTTCTGTATCTGTATGCATATTTATCTCTTCTTCCTTCTCTTTACCTTTTGCTTCTGTCTCTGGGTGTTGAGTGGCCATGCCTTTGATTCATTCTGCTTTCATATATTTTCTTTTTCTTTACTGCGTCTTCATTCCCCCCCCTTTTTCTTT
>NW_013567948.1:443-1062 GCF_000499745.2 Eimeria mitis
ATGGTTTATTAAACAAAAAGAAGCAAAGAAAGCACCAACATTTATATGTTTTCAGGGAAACGATGGCTGTGCGTTATTCTCTCTGTTTATTTTCTAATTTTTTTTGTTATATTTACTTTTTTGTTTCTGTATCTGTATGCATATTTATCTCTTCTTCCTTCTTTTCACCTTTTGTTTCTGTCTCTGGGTGTTGAGTGACCATGACTTTGATTCATTCTGCTTTCATATATTTTCTTTTTCTTTACTGCGTCTTCATTCCCCCCCCTTTTTCTTTTTTTCCTGTTGTTACCTTCTCCTCCTCTCTGCGTAATTTCTCCCTTTTTTTTCCAAGTGCTGGGGAGAAAGAAATTTCCTTTTGTGGTGGGCTGCGTCAGCACGTCACTATATACTGTTCCCTTTTGTATCTTTTTCTTCTCACTTCCTTGCATAGCCAGTGTTGTTTGTGTTTCATAGTTTCACTCATTCGTCTGCTACCTTTTTTTGTATGCAACTGCTCAGACCAAGGGCTTCGTCTAGGCCATGCTAGCATGCTCTATAGACTCGGATTCAACATCCTCCTTGTGGATTATAGAGGGTAATTAACACGACCACTACATATATATATATATATATATATATA
>NW_013567949.1:0-10018 GCF_000499745.2 Eimeria mitis
GGTCAAGCCAAGAAGTGCGTTGAGTTAGCAGCATTCGATTGTAGGCCCCATCTACAGATGGCGGGGCCGGCAGCAGCAGAAGAGGAATGCATCCAGGAGGGGCTAAGGGGATCTAATTCCCTCCAGTGGCATGAAAGCCATTGAAATTAACTGGAGGAGAAGAGGAAAAGACACAACCCTTGAGGAGAGAGGTAGAACAAAACACCGCACGGCGGTGATGTCTAAATGAATAAACCTCAATGATTTAGCGTCTGAGGCAATGGAATACAATATGATGAGAGGCCATCAGACTGAGCGGCTCTTATATATACATTCAGCCTTCAGATCTAAAGTAATACAAGTCTGTTCAGCTGTGGCTGCTGGCTGTGTATACAGTGCGGGGGGTGGAAGAGTGGGCGTCGTGACAGTTGAAATGGGGGAATGGAATAGAATGCAAAGTAATTCAAACCAAGACGCCATTTAATTGTCATTACTTTAGATCTTACAAAGTATATTTCAGTGGAGCTGCTTACTCAGACCTTGTTAGCCTTGCTCGCGTAGCAGGGGCCCCCGCTGCAGCCGACGGGGGCCCCTCCGCCTGCGTGATCATGTGCTCGTTTTTATGTGTTCGCAGTTAAAGTTCCTTCAATTATCCATTACTTCGAAGAATTTCATAACTTCTCTTCCAGTAGAGCATTGTGCCCTTCAGGAGGTGTATTTTTTCTCGTGAACCTGCCGTTCAGGGTTTAGGGGCCCTCCAGTTTTCCTCTTGTTTCTGTAGGTATGCGATTCCATCACGAGTTGTTCTTGTATATATGTTCTTGCGCAATGATCAGCATTGGATGTAACGCTGTTCAAGCCCATGGCTGTTATCCGCCTCTCGGCGCAGTTTGAGGTGAAGAGGCAAGCCTTGGGGTGTATGGGGTATGCAACTGGAGTTGCGCGTCTCAGTGAATGAGGCATTTATTTTCTTCTAAAGACTACTATGGCAGCCGTGCTGCTGTTGCTGCACTGGCTGACCAGTTCAATGGCGTGCGCAGCAGCGCCCCTTCTGCTGTCTGTACAGCCCCCCATTCGGTCCTTGCCTCCTCCTGCCGGCATTACTGCTATCACTCATTTTGCTGAATACTCTGGGGGGGCCGCGCTGTCATTCCTTCTCTACAGCAGCCCCACGGCTTCCAGCAGGGCAACCCCCTGTCCCCCCAGCAGCCTATACAGGGCCCCGTCCGCGCGGCTTGAGCGGCACTGCAGCAACACACAGCTGTTTGCATGCAGGCCGCGTCCTAAGAAGGAGAAGGCAAGGCGAAATTACCGCATTGCAATGCAACAGAAACAAAAGCGCGAAGAACGGCAGCTGCGCCGCCGCCAGCAGCTGGAGATATTCAAGGCGCATCAACGGTTGTTGTTGGCTTCAGAAGGAGGTACGGACTCAAGCAGCGACGAAGAAAAGCACCAAAAACAAAGACAAGCAACAGCGAGCTTGTTCAGTATAGACGGGCCTCTCTTGGGGGGCGGTGATGCAGTAAGAAACAACACCAATAACAACAACAGCAGCATTAAAGGCATTCCTCAGTATCCTCTCGCCGCTCGCATCAACTATAGGCTGGTAGGGGGCACCTGGAGACGAGCGAAGGGACAGGCGAAGTATGTGAAACTTTCGGGGGCTGAGCTAGCCGCTGCTGTCTTTGCTGGGCTGCCTGAAGAAGAAGTAGCAGCGGCTGTAGCGAAGGCAAAACGCCAAGATGAGGGGTTTATGGACTTAGAGGCGTATGATGAATCCGGCACACAACACACCACTCTGGAGGGCCTCAACTAAAACGATTGGTTTTCCGCTTTATAAATATATTTAATACAAGTTCAAAACCCCCCAATAATGTGCACAACTGGCTATTGTTTTTTTTAATATGTGGGCTGCGAACGGACAGCGATTTGGGCAACAAGGGGCAGACGGGATGATCTGATGAATTTAGGGTTTAGGGTTTAGGGTTTAGGATCCAGTGGTTTTCGTATTTGCACTGCAATGTTCCGTTTTAGATACTTAGGAAATTCTACCCTCGGAAGGCGATTGTTTTAGGCTACACTCTGAACCAACCTATATATATATATATATATATATATATATATATATATATATATATATATATATATATATATATATATGTATATCAACCTTTATCCTCTGCTTCTAGGCAGGGAACAACAGTAAAGTGCTTTAAGTGTTGCAACTCTCTGCAGCCGATACCGCCTGAGAGCAAATCGCGTTTGAAGACGCCGGTGTTACAGTCGAGTATATCTCCCGGCTGCCTGAGGCCGAAGCAGCGTATTACTCTTATTCATCTCAAGCTTGTACAAGCTCACATTAAACCCCAAACCCTATACCCTAAAACCCTTTGCTATCTGCACTCACTGACAGTGAGTGGGTTCTTCAGCTGAAACTGCATACGATAATATGCTGAGCTACTGACGGCTGTAACTGATCTGTTGAGACGAATGCCAGGCTCTTTGAGCTGTGCATAACATCCATATGCATATGCAACCTCTCATTCAAGAAAAGGAAAAATATATGTAGGGTTTGCAGTAACCATTTTTGAGGGCATCATGTTGCTTATCTGTCGTTCTCAGTTTTGCTCTGAGTCAGCTCGCGTGAGGGAAGGTGTTAAATTCACTTGATCATATTCGCGCAAGATGAGGTCATCTTCAGTGTAGGCGTTTCTTTGGCACGCGCCTTTGCAACTCACTGATAAGGGTGGTTCAGTTTGTGGTATCTTATTCTGTGAAGGGGCAATGTTTGGCTGTACATTCGATGCATCTACTAAAATACTTGAGCGTGGGAGACCAAGCGGCAAGCACAACGGTTTGGTATACAGCGCGGGTCCCGCTTCGAGCACGCATACTCATTAGATGAGGTGCGCTACAGGTGGGACCCACGCTGTCTACTTTTGCCCCACAAACAGCTCAGGCTGCAGGCAACAGCCACTCCGTGGACTGTTGGTAATGGAGCAAGCTATCGCCCAAACTGCGCATCCGCCAGCCGAAAAGCTAGTCCAAGTGCCAGGGTAATGAAGCATCTTACTCTAATTAGGCTAATAAAATGATATAAGATCAAGCATATACTCGAACCCGTGTATCTGGACTATACTGTAGGCGAGGGAGGGAAGTTCAACATGTTTCCGAAGGTTGATTCCTGTACAACGACGCCGTGCTGGGCGGCGTGCCCTCTTCTTTGTGTTCATTTTCACTCACTCGCCCACCCCATTCAACGACTTTCGATGAATGTGAGCATATGTGATGCATTTACTTCAGCTCATGCGTGGACTGAACGCTCTCCTGTTGCGACAAACAGGTGAAACGCCGATTGTGTGTGCGCTACGAGCAGTCACTTCGCTGCAACAGCGGCAACAGATGCACGGAAATGGCATTGCAGGGGGCATTTACTCTATTGAAGTAGATGTTTTTGTTTGGATGGAGGGAGATCCTGAGCAAAAACTGACAGGAAAGTCGACGGCTCGTCACTGTTGCTATCCTATCTCCCCCCGGAAGCCAAGCCAATGCGTGCATGCTCTTCGTTCGCTTGTTGTGGCTTACGGTGCGGTGTCCTCCATGGCGTATTCTCCTCCCTTCTACAAAAAAATGAATTAATTACCCATAAAAAAAAGTAAGATGCGCAGGAAACCACGCGTTGTATTCAACAGCCTACATGAGAGCTACAGGCCTTCGCTAGGTGACCCGAAGGTCACCTCCCCGAGTAGCAGCTCCTGAGAAGGAATATTCCGTAAAGGAGCCATCGAGATAAATATTTTTTGTTATATATGATATGATTCAAGATATGATGAGCCGACCACCTATTTTCGAGTCTCCTCCTGGATCTGTTGCACGGGCCAGAGAGGCAGAGAAACGCGAGTATTCACCCGCTGAGCAAACCGCCAACATAGCGGTGCCACATCGCGCTGAAAACGAATTGTATACTCTGATCGCTCACTTATCGAACTTGGCGAGTGAGAAATACCCCCATAATGGACATACATCAGGCAAGCTCCTAGAGTTCACTGTTATCCTGCATCCTCCGGGGAATAAACCCGGCATTTTCTTCTCGTTACTTGGGACCTTAACATCCGCCTCAAGCTGAAATACCTCCCACGTACCTATCTTGTTGCAACTTTCGGCAAAAATCGAACCTTTTGCGGCCGAAAAAGCATGTGTGTTGAATGTTGCAAGCGGTAAACAGATGGCTAGGTGGTACTTTTCCTCCGTAGATCGCATGCGTGCAGATTCATACGATCAAAATGATGACGACATAGACACTTTCACGCCCCAAGAGGTCTTGCAAGCTACGCGCCTGATTCGTTTGTTGAAGCAGTCTATTCGCGGTAGTCAATCTCGTCAACGATCCCGACAATTCAGGCGAGTAAAGTCGCCTCCCAGCCTACACTGATCAGCCAATAGTATTTCCGTTACGACGAGAGGATAGCATGCAACAGATACCGTACAGCTTGCACCTTAGAATTAAAGTTCTTGCAAACCAAGGATAACAGAAATCGCAGTTCAAGAGTGTTGCCCTCTTGACGGCCTGTAGGATGATGCATGGATTGAGTGGAATGCACAGGCTGAATGATCGCCGGATAGACAGTCGGGCAGATTCCCTTGGCGCATCTGGTAGGTTGAACCTTCTCGGCATGAGTAGTTTATCCGTGCCTGCACGCAGCTTGAATGCTTTGTGGTTTGGTGGGGGGTGAAGAAGTGTCGCGATTGCTCGTATTGCTCCGCATGCTGCACTAGGGAAGTCTCCGCCATCATGTCCCAAAGGCAATGGTGACAGGTCTCCCAAGAGAAGCGACAACATTGGCTGGCCTCAGGGCTCGCGGCCTCCTGCAGCGTGGGAACAAGGCGAGTTTCGGGCCTTGATAGCAGGCATGAAATCCGCCCACGAAACTGCTGAAACCGTTCGGCAACGAAGCAACACAGAAGCTCGTCAACCTGACCCATACTCGGAAAGCCAGCCGTCTTCAAGCAGAACGCAAAGTCTAGCGACAAAACGCCTATCAGATGCTTTGAATAGAGCCCCGGGGACAAAGTATGCCCCATCGGGTTCCAAAGAAACCCCCCGTGCAGTTGCTAGCTACCCGCGGCCCCAGCAAAATACAGGCGACCAATTTGAATTCCTGGCGAGTCGAGGGACATTCGAGCGCGCAACGCCGCAAGGTGATCCTCTAATCGAGAAATTTCTCTCCGGAAGCCAAGCGGACCAGATTGCCCCCTTCCCCCCCGAAGCGCACGCTGGGGATGAACCCCAAGAGATCCAAGAAGTCGGCTCTCTCACCACCTTCTAGCCACTTTGTTTCCGTCACTCTTCGTTCGTAAACACTCCTCGTCTTACGCCTAAAGGAACAAAGGGACAATTATTAGTGCCGCATATTGGCGTCATTGCTGTACTAGCCATTGGTGGACCCCTCTGAACTCCCGTGTGACTGTGCGGTTCATTTCAGTGTCCCTATTGCCACCGTACCTTCGCCAGCAAGTCCTTTGAGAAGCATGTTAAGGTTTGCGTGAAGGTAAGTAGGGAGATTTGGGGTTTGACACAAAGCCTCAGTCTTTGCATGGCTGTTTATCGATATCCATCCAACACGGTGCCGCCCCCTGTATTTGGCAAATACGACAGTGCATGGAGTCACCCTTAACTGTAAAGAGGCACACGGCTTCAGTTAAATGGCTTGTTGGCCCTCAAAGTCTTTTCTTCTCATTCATAGCCGCGGGCGCCGTGAGTGCTTGCGCGTGATCTGGGAAGGTCTTCTTCACACGACGGAAGCAGTACGACATGACAAGGAAGCGCTTAGCAAGCGTCGTCGAAGACGCAGGGCTGCCTGTCCACTCGACGGTGCAGAAACTGCGAGGGGAGCTTTCATCGAAGCCGTAAGTGCCGAGATGTGTCGTTTCTACTGCCAGCACGGTACCTACCGAGGCGGTGGTGCATATGTTTCACTCCGCAGCACGGTTGGGGAGTCAGGTTAAGTTGGGACCTTAACCTGATTCGCACGGTTCCATTGAGCTGCTTGCTCCTCAGGCTCGAAAGGCGAACAGAGAAGAAATGGCAGCGTGAGGTGAGTTGCATTTTCGAGGTTTGTCTGTGCCGGGTCAACAATATTTCAGTTCACAAGCTTCAAGCATGCTCTGAGCCTCTTTCCCCTTTTTGCTGCTGCGTCCCCTCAACAGAGTGCACAGTTTCGAGCGGCCATGAGGATGGCGAGGGCAGGTGACCCTAGGGAGATAGCGGAAGCTCAGGCAAGCTCCTGACCCCAATATGCCAAGTGTAATCCAAAGCGGAACGCAGTGTATACACGGAAAGGAGTGGGGTGGTGGTTTAGATCGAATTCAAACAGATATGCTATTTTCAATTGCATAGAACTGTACAGATAAGATCTCACTTGATATTGGGTTGCTGTTTATACTAAACATTGTTGAAAACCTGTCGTTGACCGCGTCCACCTGCAGGCTATTTTCGCGAAGTGCAGCGACATGGGGGTCAACAAACAGTGTCAACACTGCGGCCGCACCTTCGGCCGTGACGAGGCCCTTGAGAAACACGAAGGCGTATGCCAACGAATGTTCAAAAACGGGGGAGGCATCCTCAGGAAGGGAGGGGGGCTTTGTGCAGCACAGGGGGCAGCCTGTCGCCTTGCGCGTAATGAAGCACTCAAAAAAGGGGGCCAGCGCTCCATGGATTATGCTGCTCCCAAAAGAAATATCGACCCCTCGAGCTGGGCATACCAACGCCGAAGTGTCTCACACAGCAGCCGATCTTCAAAGCTGGATATGACCGCAACAGCAAACCACAGAAAGACCAATGGGGCCCTCCTGCAACAACGCAGCTAACCGAATCCTCCTACGGCCAATTCGTCATCAGCGGGGCAGCAGCTGATGCTCCTCACCCTGTCGCCTCTGCAGTTACTGAGCAGAGAAAACTGCTGCTTCAGGTGGAAGTGCAGGGCTCAAAGGAGTTCAGTATTGCCCCAGACATTCCATGAGGACAGTCGTCGGAGTTGCATTCAGAAATGTCTTTCTCCCGTGTTGCACAAAGCCTGTCATGCACACAGTGGCTGTGCCTACCGTTTTGCATTGGAAGCCCCATCAACGCATAAACATGTGAGCGCATCTTGCAACAAGTCATCTGTTGATTTGGCCACTGTTTACTTCAGAATGGATCCATGCAGCTACACGTCCGGATATTCTTCTCACTCTCTGCATTGCCTACACCCTCGTGTTTACGATTCTGCAAATGCCTGAGCTGGCCTGGTCGTCCAACTGATAGGGGCTGTTGCTTACGCGACAGCAACAGAACAGAGGCTCAGCACAAATATACAGTCTGCTGGGTTGTAACTTCTACTGCGGTTGCGCCCCTCCGTAGTCTCCTGGCTTCCGCAAGAACCTCCTAGCACTCTCAGCGACCCTGATACTTTCATAAATTTT
Organism: Eimeria mitis; assembly: GCF_000499745.2. NCBI lineage: Eukaryota > Apicomplexa > Conoidasida > Eucoccidiorida > Eimeriidae > Eimeria > Eimeria mitis. The sequence continues at coordinate 7,441 of NW_013567949.1, forward strand.
TTGTTTTTAAGGAGTTGTATCTTCGGTGTTGGCCCATTTCTATTGGAGTTGAATTCTTAGGGATCAACTTTGCTTCAGCACCAATAAGGTTTGCAGCAGATATGCTCCTTCGCTACTATAATTGTTTAGGGCAAACCATGCGTTAATGGCTGTTTCGTCATCTGAGCTCCATGGGCTATGCCTTTAAACGTAGTGGAAAGATAGCTGCTGAGTCGCTAGTTTTGCACATAACTTTGCACTCTACCGAACAGCTATGCATTTTCTAGCAGTTGCGCTCGTAGTTACTGCAGCCCTCCCTTTCTCATATGAGGCTTACCAGGAAAGCATCCTGGACGCCAGTTCGATTTTCCTATGGGCCAGTGCAAAAGTCGGTTTACCGGTGCCGTGTACAGGTGTGACAATGGCTCCTTAATAACTTGAAATAGGTAGCTGACGGGTTTCTGACTAGATGAGGCTTGGTTTGCAAGACGGAGGGAATATTTAGGGCCACATGAGACACCTCCGCTATATCCAAAGGAACAGAAGTCACAATGGATACGGTGATAATCATGCGAGCAGTACGACGAGATTGGATATTTAGAGGTTTCCCGAGTGCCCGTGGGCGCTATGTGTGCGTTTGGCTACGTAGCACGCAGCCAGCTTGTTGTTCGTCAAGCTCTTCCCATGACCCAAATGTCTCCACGGTGTGAGTCATTATACTTTACCTTAAAAGTGTTCTATATGTACTTAGTGGTGTATAGATACTCCGGCCCAGAATTTTCAGCTGTGGAGTAGGTCTCTCGGCACTGGCCAACACCCGACACCCCGGTTCAGCTTGGGGGCCGGTGCACATATGCGGGATTCGTGTTGATTAAAGCTGTTCAAGTAAAACCCCTATCTTGGCCTGTGTCGTTCTTGGCGTGTACGGCTTTGACGATCGTGCCGAGGAAGATACGATTCCGAACAATTCACGGTGTCAGGGGGGCGGGGGGCCCCAAGCCAACAGGTAGGACTATTCCCTTTGAACTACCTGTTTACACTCATTTGTGTTCCTGAATATTGTCAACAGGTTTGAAAGAAGGTTGTGATTATCTCTAGATCTGCCGGTGCACGTGGGGCCCGCATGAACGAGCTCTGCCTGTCGCTGCTCCCCTAGTGGCTGCTATGAGGAAATCAACATCGTCATTTACAACGGAGCGAACATGGTCATTTTCTCGGGCTTTTGTAGGCCAGGACTCCGCTTAGGGAATAGATTCTGCTTCTTTTCTGCATACGCATCTTACGCGGTAGGTGGTTCACCAGCGAGCAGCATAGCATCACCACCTCTCGCGCGACGTAGCTGCAGCTTCCAGTCTCAACTTGCATTCAAGAGCGTGCGAAAATGTATGAAAAACGACATTATTCGCTTCATGTTTGACGCAGGGTGGAGGTTTCCGCTCGTATCTCACACAAATACGTACACTGGGGAATCAAGGTAAGAAAAATTTGCTGGGGCGACTGGGTCTCCTCTCTCTGCATGAAATCTCCAGACGAATGCGTTGTAGATTCCCCTCATGATGTTTTGAAGCGCATCTCACCTCGTCAGAGAATTTGCGTGCGCTGGACGGGGTTCTGAAGTTTCCGATGCATCTTATCTAGCAATCCACGGCACAATTCTTGCGGGAGGAAGGGGCGTTTATGAATAGGGCTTATGATTTAGTGTTTAAAGAGCCAGCAATACGGATGACATTTGCTGTTGATAGGACACTGCACTTTGCTCTTCTAGTTGTTGCTTATAGCCTTGCGCCCGTATTGCTGCTTCCTACTTCAGAGCGTCATCACCTTCTTGCTCCTTATTATTACCCAGCNGCCTTGCGCCCGTATTGCTGCTTCCTACTTCAGAGCGTCATCACCTTCTTGCTCCTTATTATTACCCAGCATTGTGTCATTCTTTCTGTTTCTTGTTACCCAGTCTTGTACCTTTCTCGGCGCTTCCTATCACACAGCCTTCTGCCCCTCTTGTTGCCTTTTATTACCCAGCATTATCTCCTGCTGTTTTCTGTGCTGTTTCCTATCTATCAGGTTTACGGAAGATGGTGCCCAAAGCAATGCTTTCGTATCCTCAGGCCCGTCGCGGGCAGGAAGTTGAGGACCACTTCGGCACGAGCGTAGCAGACCCTTACCGGTATATATATAATATGCTCCATATAAATTTGGTTAGATTCCGCGTTAAATGTCTCCACTGCATTCTACAGTTGTACGTGCTTGGCTTTGGAAGTTTGCAGAAAAAGGTGCAGAGGCTACGGCTGCTGCGCTTGCAGATGGCTTGAAGACCCGGAAAGCGAGGAAACAAAGGCATTTGTAGCAGCTGAGAATGAAGTATCGGAGAAGTACTTGAATACGCCGATTCGAGACCAAATCCTGAAGGCGCTCACCAAGTTCCAGGACTACCCCAAGTGCGTACCCCTCTGTGCTCCTCTCATCGTCCTAAATAAGCTTTATCAGCTTGTGCAGCACAAAACAGCCATGGTAGCTGTATGCTACACGATATATAAGTGTATATATATATATATATATATATATATATATATATATATATATATATATATATATATATATA
>NW_013567949.1:10045-12394 GCF_000499745.2 Eimeria mitis
ATTGTGCGCTATACGTTTTACACGACAGTCGAAGGGCCTTTTCCTCGTTTGCTGCGTTGCAGGTTTGGAACTCCCTTCAAAGAAGGCGATTTCTGGTACTCCTGGCGGAACGCTGGGCTGCAGAATCAATCGATCCTGCACCGTCACACGGACAAGAAGGGGGAGAGCAGTGAAGTGTTCCTCGACCCCAACTCATGGACTGAAGACGGCACTGCGTCTGTGGGTACGTTTTCTGGGCATTCAATACAGCTGTATACATTTCTGCATGCAATGTGTTAGCGCCTATTACATTCAGAAGCAGAAGAATTCGTGTGTAAAGTTTAACTTCTTCTTTTCTCAGGGTCGTTCAAGTTTACAGCAGACGGGTCGCTGATGGCTTACGCCCGGGGTGACAAGGGAAGCGACTGGCGAACAATTTATATTGTGGATGTTGCAACTGGAAAAACACTAGAAGATCGATTGCATCACGCCAAGTAAACCCTAAACCCGAGACCCTAGACCGGCAGTTCAAGAGATGCAGCCCTGTGGAGCATCCTCTTGCGTCATTGCTGACGCTTTGCTTATGCAGGGTACAGAACGAAGGGCTGTAGTGTACTTTCTTTTGAATTAAATAGAGAGGATACTTATTAGATAGACAGTTTGCTTACTAAACATAGAGTACACCGATTTAAATAAAGAAACGGGTAGTGAACAAATAGAGGGGAGGATCGTGATTAAGTACAGGGTAGGATACTGACTGAAACGGGTACTGATGCGGGTGGTTCAACGGGTGCAGGTTTACGAGTTTGCAGTGGGTTGGCAACAAATATTTGTTTTACAATCGATATGATGTACCCGAAGGTGCAGATGCAAATGGCTTAGAGAATACACAAAATGAATTCCAGAAGGTACAATAAACAATACACATCAGACATCCGCACATCAGCAAGAAAGGCGGCCCTTCTAAGCATATGCAGATGCAAAACAGACTAAGTCATTTGTGCTTCTATTTACAATAAACATGTGGCTGACCTCGTTCATGATCATCATGAATATAGTACATAGTGGACACTTGCCTGAACGCGTTTATGTTTATCATATAAAATTCGATGAACTCTTTTGTCTGTGTTATGTATATAATATATAATAAATGCTTGGCCGACCGCGTTTATTTTCCCTATATGTATTATATGGTAAATTCTTGACATACTTCGTTTCCCTTTATTAGATGTATACAATATATTTGAAACACTACTAATAATGAAGAGTCCCTCAGTGTTGCATGTATTTTAATGCGCTGTTTCATATAGCCTTTCTCTGGGTTTGTTGCAGCTCTACTGTCACGAAGTTGGCACCCCCCAGACTCAGGACGTCTTGGTGCTTGAATTCCCAACTGAACCGACATGGATGGCCCATGCGACTGTGACAGATGATGAGAAGTTTGTCGTCGCCAGCATCTCTCGAAGCTGCGAGCCGGTAAGCAACGAGCCACAGAAGGCATGAAAGGAAACGCCTTTGCAGAGTAAAAACCCAACAGTAAACGCAGGAGCTTCTAGCAGGAGTAGTAAACATAGAGAAGGGTGTTGAGGCTTCAGTGGTTCAGGATCAGCAACCTACTTCTCAGAGCGTCGTATGAATGGTAGAACGAACGCTTGATGCCATTACACTGAACATTTGCCTACGTTTGTATTTCTCTTTCTCATGAAGCGTGAGATCCTTCTGCTGTTACGAGCATTTGCTTGCCTCTTTCTCATGAAGCGTGAAGCGCCTCTCCTGCTTTCTGCTGTCGCAGACAAACAAATTGTGGATAGCCGCGCTGCCTGCCGCCGGTGCGCCAATCTCGGCGTTTAAGGAGCTGCAATGGGTGAAGGTGGCTGACGACTTTGAGGCCGGCTTTGAATATGTAGCCAACGATGAAGGCGTTTTCCTCTTCACGACGAACCGGGACGCCCCCAAGAACAAAATAGTTAAAGTAGATATCGCAAAACCAGGTGCTGCACTTTAGAGGCTGTGTGATGCGGCAGCTGGAGGGTGGGAATAATAGCTTACTGTCGATGACATGAATTGTGCATATCGAACGGTTGATTGAGTTATGTTCTCTTCAGTCGAAGTCGTGGACTGAGGCTGTGGATCGGGTGCCGTTGCTTAACATTTGTAGCACCCAGGAGTGTTCATCGGGTGCCGTTGCTTAACATTTGTAGCACCCAGGAGTGTTGATTGCATGTGCTGTCTTTGCTTGCTGCATGACATTGCGTGCAGACGCCCCAATGGTGGATGTGGTGCCGGAGGCAGCAGCGGTACTTGAGGAGGTGGTGGTAATTGCACGAGATCAAATGGTTCTTCATTACACTGAAGATGTGAAATCACGGC
>NW_013567950.1:0-434 GCF_000499745.2 Eimeria mitis
TCGAGCGGTATTTGTTTATTGCGGGAATTACATGGCATGGCGGCATGCGGGCGATCAGTCGGCCTTGGGGGTCCTTTGACCACTCAGAGCCCGTGAGCGAGGGTTTAGGGTTTAGGGTTTAGGGTTTAGAGTTTAGGGTTTAGGGTTTGGGGCTGTCCGGGGTGGAGAATTCGTCTTCTGGGTCTAGGGTTTGGCGAGACGTGGGTTTGCTTGCTTTTCTTTGCATCACATTGCTTGTCAAGGGTTTACGGCTAGGGTTTAGGGTCTAGGGTTTAGGGTTTAGGGTCTAGGGTTTAGGGTTTAGGGTTTAGGGTTTGCTGTGATTCTCCAGGTCGGGCAGGGTTCATTTCGCAGTCGGCCTTCTCCTGACGATGTGGCCTTTGCGAGGCTTGGCCAGTGGCTGCAGGTAAATTAGGGTTTAGGGTTTAGGGTTT
>NW_013567950.1:534-685 GCF_000499745.2 Eimeria mitis
GTGTGTGTGTTTTACTGCATGCTTTCACCTGCTGGTCCATCATCATAAACCCTATACCGCTTCCCTCGTCTGCCTGGACGTCTTCGTCCCTATCCATCTAGGGTTTAGGTCTAGGGTTTAGGGTTTAGGGTTTAGGGTTTAGGGTTTAGGG
>NW_013567950.1:785-1071 GCF_000499745.2 Eimeria mitis
GTGTGTGTGTTTTAATGCATGCTTTCACCTGCTGCTCCATCATCATAAACCCTATACCGCTTCCCTCGTCTGCCTGGACGCCTTCGTCCCTATCCATCTACAGTTTAGGTTTAGGGTTTAGGGTTTAGGGTTTAGGGTTTAGGGTTTTGTGTTGATATGCAGGAGGCGGGTGGCCCTAGCGCATCGGAGTATACATCTCCTTATTTATCTGCTCATTTTGTTGCGGAGCAGCGGCGTCGTCGTGAGCAGCAGCGTTTGCAGCAGCAGCAGCAGCAGCAGCAGCAGC
>NW_013567950.1:1171-1242 GCF_000499745.2 Eimeria mitis
GTATACAGGATGCGGGTGGCCCTAGCGCATCGGAGTATACATCTCCTTATTTATCTGCTCACTTTGTTGCG
>NW_013567951.1:0-225 GCF_000499745.2 Eimeria mitis
TTTGCATATTTTGTTAAGAGCGTATTCTTCTTAATTTGATAAATTACAAATATATTGCAGAGAAAGCAAGAGATAGCACGGGGCAGTTACTGGAGCCCCGTTGCTACAAAAAAGAGAACATCCGGGAAAGGGGATGGTAGCCCACTTGAGATTTGCCTCTGCTGTCTTCTTGCAGGTTGGAGCGACAAACCCCACGACGACGCGAAGCCGCGTGGTGCTTCTGGA
>NW_013567951.1:426-972 GCF_000499745.2 Eimeria mitis
AGCCTGCGGAGAGCTGGCTGAAGAAGCACCGTGCGCCACGACGCCCTGTGAAGAGATGGCAGGACAGGCAGTGCCGGAGTGCGTCTGGGGGGAGTGGTCTGAGTACGGCCCCTGCGATGCCACCTGCGGGGCCGGCCGCCGAAGATCCACCCGTGTTGTCCTTGCCTTTCCTAAAGACGCCAGCGGCAGAGTGATGCAGAACCTTTGTACAGACTCCGAACGGTTTGAAGCGTGTCAGGGACCGCCGTGCCGTGAGCTCAGACCCACGCGGTCTTACAGAAAAATAGAGACGTGCCCACAATCAGTATTAGGCAGCTTAGGGCTCTTGGGTTGTAGGGGGTCTCCTACAGCCCCAACTAGCTGACACAAGATCGCTTTAGCCTAGCCGTCTGCAAGCCTTCCTCTGCCTGCGGCTGCTTCTCTGTATGTCCATGCTTAAAGTGCGACTTCTCTCTTTTGTATGTCTCTGCCGCATGTGGTTGCAGCTGTTGACTGCCAGGTGACTGCATGGGGCGCCTGGAGCAGCTGCACCGCCACATGTGGGGG
>NW_013567952.1:0-322 GCF_000499745.2 Eimeria mitis
TATATATATATATATATATATATATATATATATATATATATAAATTCATATATACATAAAGCCCGTCTATGCACACAGACACCAACAAACGCAAGAAAGAGACAAAAACAAAGACGGAGATAGAAACAGAGACACAAGGGAGACAAAGACAGAGACAGAGACAAAAGACGAGAAACAGGAGGGACAAAAACAAAGAGACAGAAGAAGAGAGAGAAGAGACACAAAAAAAGAGACGGAGACAGAAGCAGAGAAAAAGCACCGCACCTGCAGCAGCAGCCTGAGGACATCAGCAGCAGTAAGGGGGACGCGGCAGCGCCTGAGG
>NW_013567952.1:547-972 GCF_000499745.2 Eimeria mitis
CCCCTCTGCTGCTGCTCCTGCTGCTGCTGCTGCTGCTGCTGCTGCTGCTGCTGAGGGTTTGGCTCCGGGTGCTGCTGCTGCTGCATCTGCTCCCAGCTGAGATCCTGTTGAGGAGAGCTGACTCTCTCCTGCTGCAGTTGATGCTGTTGCTGCTGCTGTTGCTGCTGGGTGGGTTCTGTCTGCTGTGGGGTCCTCTGCTGCAGCATCCTCTGCAGTCTGTGTTGCTGCAGCTGCTGCAGCAGGGGATAGCAGTGCTGCTGGTGTTCCTGCTGCTGCAGCAGCAGCAGCAGCAGCAAGGGGTTTGGGGCTGGTGATGCATGCGCGGTGCATGCATAAAGCTTTTATAACGCAGCGGCGCCAAACAACACGAACAGCAGTGAGGCGGATCATCAGCTCCAGTGCTGTAGCGTTGAGGTCTAGAGAGG
>NW_013567953.1:0-422 GCF_000499745.2 Eimeria mitis
TGCTGCGACGTCCTCACCATCGTCCGCGCCATTCACAACCAGGTGCAGCTAGACAGACGCAAAGCCAAAACCCTGCAGCAGCAGCTGCAGCAGCAGCAACAGCAGCAGCAGCAGCAGCTGCAGCAGCGGCAACAAGCGGGATTCGTGTTAGAGGAAACCTGCCAGCTAAGAAAAGCAGCGCCGTCCCCCGCTCTCCGCAGCAGCAGCAGCAGCTTCAGATACAGGCGGCCAGATGGAAGCGAGCAGCAGCAGCAGCAGCAGCAGCAGCAGGAGCAGCAGCCGCTGCAAGGCTCCAGCAGCAGAAGCGGCAGCGCTCCAATACCTCAGGCTCGGCTGACGATGCCTGCAGCACCAAAATTTTCTTCTGCTGCTCTTGCTGCTGAATCGGAGCAGCGAGCTGTCTCTGCCCTGCTACAGAATGT
>NW_013567953.1:522-1061 GCF_000499745.2 Eimeria mitis
CTGCTGCTGTTGCTGTTGCTGTTGCTGTTGCTGCTGCTGTTGCTGCTGTTGCTGTTGCTGCTGCTATTGCTGCTGTTGCTGTTGCGGCTAATACCGCAAACTAGTGTTTGGGTGTTGGTGTTTCTGCTGCTTCTCCCACCGTACTCTCTTCTCATGGTTGCGTTGATGATGCTGCTGCTGTTGCTGCTGCTGTTGCTGCTGTTGCTGCTGCTGCTGCCAGAATGTGTCTTCGTTGCAGCTCCCCGGCCGCATGCAGTCGGCTATCGATGATCTGCGGGCTCACCTGCAGCAGCTGGAGATCCGCGTTGCTGCTATAGAGAAGCAGCAGCAGCAGCAGCAGCAGGCTGCTGCTGCGTTTTACCCTGCAGCAGGAGGACCCGTCAAGGAGCAGCTCTCTGCTGCTCTTCCCGTTGCTGCTGCTTCGTGCAGCTGTGCCTGCAGCAGGCGGAGCTGCTGCGGTGTCAGCGATATGCCGCTGCAGGCGCAGCCACCGCAGCAGCAGCAGCAGCAGCAGCAAGCAGCACCGCAGCAGAACCGAC
>NW_013567954.1:0-510 GCF_000499745.2 Eimeria mitis
GCAACAGCAGCAGCAGCAGCAGCAACCGCAGCAGCAGCAGCAACAGCAGCAGCAGCAGGAGAAGCAGTAAACCCTAAACCCTCATAGACCTTTATTAGGGTTTAGGGTTTAGGGTTTCTGCAAGTTGTGCATGCAGCTAAAGAACAGTGAAACAAACCACCAAGGGTTTAGGGTTTAGGGTTTAGGGTTTAGGGTTTACATACGCCTCAAGAAGAGAGAAATCCTTATATCTATAAGCAGCAGCAGCAAGCAGAGGAAGGGGGCCCCCATCTATTGCTGCTGCTAGTCTCCTTCTAGCAGCAACAAGGAGACAGAAGAGAGCGAGTCGTGCTGCTGCTGTTGCTGCTGTTGCTGCTGCTGCTGCTGCTGCTGCTGCTGTATCTGCTGCTGCACTTGCTGCTGCTGCTGCTGCTGCTGCTGCTGCTGGGGGAGAATCGTATCCACTGTCTGCTGCTGCTTCGTCTTCAATTGCTTCGGTAGACTCCATATCTGCTGCTGCTGCTGCTGCTG
>NW_013567954.1:610-1061 GCF_000499745.2 Eimeria mitis
TTGCTGCTGCTGCTTCAGCAGCAGCAGTTGCATTTGCTGCTGTCTCTGCTGCAGTTGCTGCAGCAGCAGCAGCAGCAGCAGCAGCAGCGGTATCAACAGCAGCATTACCACATAGAAGACAGCAAGCTGAATAGATATGCAGCAGCTGCAGCAGCCGCTGCTGCTGCTGCTGCTGCTGCTGCTGCTGCTGCTGCTGCTGCTGAGCTGCCCCCACTGTCTCTAGAACACAATCTGAGAGCTCAAGGAAAGCAGCAAGCAGCTTCTGTCCCCTTGCTGCTGCATCTGCTGCTGCTGCTGTTGCTGCTGCTGCTGCTGCTGCTGTTGCTGCTGTTTCTTCTGCTGCTGCTGTTGAAGCAGCAGAGCAACTTGCTGCAGCAGCAGCACCACACTGCAGCAGCAGCTGAGCTTCTGCTGCTGCTTCTCTCGCTGGCCTCGATTGCCGCAGGCTGCA
>NW_013567955.1:501-811 GCF_000499745.2 Eimeria mitis
CTGTTGCTGCTGCTGCTGTTGCTGCTGCTGCTGCTGCTGCTCGTGTGTCTATCAGTTCTTTGTCTTCTGCGCAGCAAAGCCCATCCAGGTGTATATACACCTCAGCATGTTCATTCATATTAGAATCTCTCCTGCTGCTGCTGCTGCTGCTGTTGCTGCTGCTGCTGCTGATGCTGCTGCTGCTGCTGCTGAACCCGATGCTGCTGCTGCTGTCTGTGTAAGGAGAATGCCCCGGGGAGGGACAGCCAGCAGCAAGCGGTGCTGCTGCTGGAAGCTGCTGCAGCATAGCAGCAGCAGCAGCAGCAGCAGC
>NW_013567955.1:879-1061 GCF_000499745.2 Eimeria mitis
GTGTAAATGTCATTTAGACTGTTGCTGCTGCTGCTGCTGCTGCTGTTGCTGTTGCTGCTGCTTCTGCTGCTGTTGCTGCTGCTGCTGTTGCTGCTGCTGACGTTTGTGTGCCTTTGGGTGCTGCTTGTCTTCGCTGCAGAAGCAACAAACACACACTGACATATACATATATATATATATAT
>NW_013567956.1:0-236 GCF_000499745.2 Eimeria mitis
TGATTGGGTAGATGCAGCAGCAGCAGGTGCAGCAGCAGCAGCAGCAGCAGCAGCAGCAGCAGCAGCAGCAAGAGAATGTGTGCTGCTGCAGCAATGAATATATATCTGTTTATATTATAAAGGAGACAAAAGATATCTACGTCTGTTTTGTCTCCTCTATTGCAGACTGCTGCTGCTGCTGCTGTTGCTGCTGCTGCTGTTGCTGCTGCTGCTGCTGTTGCTGCTGCTGCTGCTGC
>NW_013567956.1:393-971 GCF_000499745.2 Eimeria mitis
CGGTATATCTTTGTCTCCTCTGTGTCTCTCTCCTGTCTCCTTTTTCTGTCTCCTTTTCTTTCTCTCTTTTTTTTTGTCTCCTTTTCTTTCTCTCTTCTTTTTTTTTCTGTCTCCTTTTTTTACTGTCTCCTTTCTCTGTCTCTTTCTACTTTTGTTTCCTTTTATTTGTCTCTTCTTTTTTCTTTTTGTCTCCTTTTTATACTGTCTCCTTTTTCTGTCTCCTTTTGTTATTATCTAATTGCTGCACCCAACGCGCATACTAAACCCTAAACCCTAAACCCTAAACCCTAAAACCCTAAACCCTAAACCCCAGAGTGCCTGTGTCTGTCTTTTTTCTTTTTGTTGTTATTTGCACATGAATAATAAAAATTAAATAATAGATTATAATGGTGCAGCAGACAAACCTAAACCCTAAACCCTAAACCCTAAAACCCTAAACCCTAAACCCTAATACCCTTGCCTTAGGGTATAAGGCGCTGCTAAGGGATAAGGGTTTAGGGTCAGCATGGCAGTATATATATATATATATATATATATATATATATATATATATATATATATATATATATATATATATA
>NW_013567957.1:1871-2395 GCF_000499745.2 Eimeria mitis
GCAGTCAAGCGATGCCTCTGCTCTGGGGCTGCGGGAGCTGACAGACGAGGGTTACCCTGACAGCGCCATCGCCGAGGAGATGAGCCGATCGTAAACCCTAAACCCTAAACCCTAAACCCTAGACCCTAAACCCTAAACCCTAAACCCTAGTCTGAACAAACGGCCATTGCTTCTCTCGACGTTTCAGCGCATTTGCCAAAGAGGCGTGCAAGCCAAGGCATGCACAGATATTTAGGGTTTAGGGTTTAGGGTTTAGGGTTTAGGGCAAGAATTTCGTTGCGGTGTATGCGGTTGTTGGGTTTATGAATTTGGGTTCCAGGGTTTACAAGGGTTTATAAGGGTTTGTAGTGGTTTATAGTGGTTTACAAGGGTTTACAATTGTTTACAAGGGTTTATAAGGGTTTATAAGGGTTTATAATGCTATATAAGGGTGTATAAGGGTTTAGGGTTTAGGGTTTAGGGTTTAGGGTTTAGGGTTTATTGTGTGTGCAGGGTGGTTCCTGAGTATATAGTGAGCGGGAACC
>NW_013567957.1:2495-3530 GCF_000499745.2 Eimeria mitis
TCAGGGTTTATGCTGTTTTATCTGAGTATAGGGTTTAGGGTTTAGTGGGGTTTAGGGTTTATCAGTGTTTGTACGTGTTTATAAGGGTTTATAAGGATTTACAAGGGTTTATAAGGGTTTACAAGGGTTTACAAGGGTTTACAAGGGTTTATAGTGGTTTATAAGGGTTTACAAGGGTTTATAAGGGTTTACAAGGGTTTCTAAGGGTATATAAGGGTTTAGGGTTTAGGGTTTAGGGTTTAGGGTTTAGGGTTTAGGGTTTAGTGTTTAGGGTTTAGTGTTTAGGGTTTAGGGTTTAGGGTTTATTGTGTGTGCAGGGTGGTTCCTGAGTATATAGTGAGCGGGAACCTCTCTGTGCTGCCGCTGGAGGGTTTGCTGTCAGCAGCAGCAGCAGCAGCAAGCAGCAGCATATCTACTTTTTCTCGTTTGGTTGTTGCTGCTGCTGTTATAGATATTTGGGTTGAGTCTTTACACCCCACAAACAAACTCTATACTGAAACAGATATATACACCTCCCTATACACCCTAACTCTTATTAAAAAACTTCTACTTGATCTCTTTATTCAGGTATTTATAAACCCTAAACCCTAAACCCTAAACCCTAAACCCTAAACCCTAAACCCTAGACCCTAAACCCTAGATATATACACCTCCCTATACACCCTAACTCTTATTAAAAAACTTCTACTTGATCTCTTTATTCAGGTATGTATATATATATTTATATATATTTATAAACCCTAAACCCTAAACCCTAAACCCTAAACCCTAGATATATACACCTCCCTATACACCCTAACTCTTATTAAAAAACTTCTACTTGATCTCTTTATTCAGGTATAGAGAAACCCTAAACCCTAAACCCTAAACCCTAAACCCTAAACCCTTAACCTTATACACCCTAACTCTTATTAAAAAACTTCTTCTTGATCTCTTTATTCAGGTATATATGTATTTATAAACCCTAAACCCTAAACCCTAAACCCTAAACCCTAAACCCTAGATATCTACACCTCCCTATACACCCTAACTCTT
>NW_013567957.1:4582-5042 GCF_000499745.2 Eimeria mitis
AACCATATACACCCTAACTCTTATTAAAAAAACTTCTACTTGATCTGTTTATTCAGGGATAGAGAAACCCTAAACCCTAAACCCTAAACCATAGACATTTACACCTCCCTATACACCCTAAACCCTAAACCCTAAACCCTAAACCCTAAATGAACAAGCAAAGAGAACACGAACAAAAATAAATAAACAAACAACAAACAAACAAACAAACCCCTAAATAAATAATATAAAGAAACAGATAAACAAACAGAAAACTAAATAAATAAAACAAACAAACAAACAAACAAACTAAATAAATAAATAAACACACACAAACAAACAAACAAACACACAAACAACTGAGTAAACAAGCAAACAAACAAACAAACAAACAAACAACGAACTAAATAGATAAAAAAAACAAAATAAGTAAAAAGATAAAAAAATAAAAAAAACAAACAACCAAATAACTAAGCACCCA
>NW_013567957.1:7862-8174 GCF_000499745.2 Eimeria mitis
TTGTTGCTGCTGTTTTTGTTGTTGTTGCTGCTGCTGTTTTTGTTGTTGTTGCTGGTGCTGGTGCTGCTGTTGTTGCTGCTGCTGCTGCTGTTGTTGCTGTGGCTGCTTTTGTTGCTCTTGTCTCTTGCGTCTGCTGCAGCAGCAGCAGCAGCTGCTGCTGCTGCTGCTGCTTTTGCTTGTTGCTAGTATCTCTATTGCAAGGCCTCTTCCCTGCGTGCATGAACTAACACTTTCCTATATTTTCTGCTGCTGCTGCTGCTGCTGCTGCTGCTACTGCTGCTGCTGCTGCTGCTGCTGCTGCTGCTGCTGCTG
>NW_013567957.1:8274-8511 GCF_000499745.2 Eimeria mitis
ACTTAGCTGGCCTTGCAGGGTTTAATATGTGGCAGGCGCAGGAGAGCGGCAGCAGCAACCAGCAGAGTGAGGTGTCTTTGCGTCTAGCTGCAGATACACCCGGAGTTGCTGCTGTCTCCTCCTGGGATTGTCTCCTTTTGCGTCTCCTTTGGCCCTCGCTGCGCCGCCAACCCCACACCCCTGCTGCTGCTGCTGCTGCTGCTGCTGCTGCAGCAGCAGCGGGAGGAGGAGGAGCAG
>NW_013567957.1:8611-8840 GCF_000499745.2 Eimeria mitis
GTGCAGATACACCCGGAGTTGCTGCTGTCTCCTCTTGGGATTGTCTCCTTTTGCGTCTCCTTTGGCCCTCGCTGCGCCGTCAACCCCACACCCCTGCTGCTGCTGCTGCTGCTGCTGCTGCAGCAGCGGGAGGAGGAGGAGGAGCAGCAGCAGGAGTGCAGCAACGCAGCAACTCGAACCACAACCAACGCAGCAGCAACAACCGCTCTAGCAGCAGCACAAGCAGCCT
>NW_013567957.1:8940-9425 GCF_000499745.2 Eimeria mitis
CTGTTGCTGTTGCTGCTGTTTTTGTTGTTGTTGCTGGTGCTGGTGCTGCTGTTGTTGTTGCTGTTGCTGTTGTTGCTGTTGTTGCTGCTGTTGTTGCTGTTGCTGTTGTTGCTGTTGCTGCTGTTGCTGTTGCTGCTGTTGCTGTTGTTGCTGTTGCTGGTGCTGTTGTTGCTGTGGCTGCTTTTGTTGCTCTTGTCTCTTGCATCTGCTGCTGCAGCAGCAGCAAGAGGTATGCTGCAGCAGCAGCAGGTGCAGCAGCAGCAGCAGCTGCTGCTGCTGCTTTTGCTTGTTGCTAGTATCTCTATTGCAAGGCCTCTTCCCTGCATGCATGAACTAACACTTTCCTCTATTTTCTGCTGCTGCTGCTGCTGCTGCTGCTGCTGCTGCTGCTGCTGCTGCTGCTGCTGCAGACTTGGCTGGCCTTGCAGGGTTTAATATGTGGCAGGCGCAGGAGAGCGGCAGCAGCAACCAGCAGAGTGAGGTGT
>NW_013567957.1:9608-9995 GCF_000499745.2 Eimeria mitis
CAACAGCAACAGCAGCAGCAGCAGCAGCAGCAGCAGCATGAGCAGCATAAGCAGCAAGAGGCGTCGTCGTTATGTGAATAATATAAATAATAGTATAGTATATAGAAATGAATATAACAGCGAGTATATACAGCCGAGTTGTTTTATAAGAGAGAAACTGCAGCAGCAGCAAACCCTCTTTGACCCCATTGATGCTATAGGTAGAGACGGAAACTTTATATTAGGGTTTGGGTATGTGGGGGATATACCAGCCCCACTGAACGCGGGTCGTGGTCCTTTGTGGCAGGCGGTGAAAGAAGCACAGCGCAGGCGTGCATGCATGCAGCAGCAGCAGCAGCAGCAGCAGCAGCAGCAGCAGCAGCAGCAACAGCAGCAGCAGCAACAGCA
>NW_013567957.1:10095-10163 GCF_000499745.2 Eimeria mitis
AGGGGACCCGCAACAAACACTCGATGATGATCCTAATGAACAAAAAGGAGACTCCTTTGCTGCCCTTT
>NW_013567957.1:10263-10331 GCF_000499745.2 Eimeria mitis
GCAGCAGCAGCAGCAGCAGCAGCAGCATGAGCAGCATAAGCAGCAAGAGGCGTCGTCGTTATGTGAAT
>NW_013567957.1:10431-11432 GCF_000499745.2 Eimeria mitis
ACAGCAGCAGCAGCAGCAGCAGCATGAGCAGCATAAGCAGCAAGAGGCGTCGTCGTTGTATACATAGTATGCATAATAGTATAGTATATAGAAATGAATATAACAGCGAGTATATACAGTCGAGTTGTTTTATAAGAGAGAAACTGCAGCAGCAGCAAACCCTCTTTGACCCCATTGATGCTGTAGGGAGAGACGGAAACTTTATATTAGGGTTTGGCTATGTGGGGGATATACCAGCCCCCCTGAACGCGGGTCGTGGTCCTTTGTGGCAGGCGGTGAAAGAAGCGCAGCGCAGGCGTGCATGCATGCAGCAGCAGCAGCAGCAGCAGCAGCAGCAGCAGCAGCAGCAGCAGCAGCAGCAGCAACAGCAACAGCAGCAAGGGGACCCGCAACAAACACTCGATGATGATCCTAATGAACAAAAAGGAGACTCCTTTGCTGCCCTTTGTGTTGATAATGAAAGATGTATAAACCCTAAACCCTAAACCCTAAACCCTAAACCCTAAACCCTCAATTCGCTTATAGCTTATATGTTCTTAATATTTTCCCCCTTATACAGCTATATCTGAGTGCACACAACATATACACTCTAGATTTTATATTTTAGGGTTTAGGGTTTATATTTCAGGGTTTAGGGTTTAGGGTTTATATTTCAGGGTTTAGGGTTTAGGGTTTATATTTCAGGGTTTAGGGTTTAGGGTTTAGGGTTTGTGGTTTGTGGTTTGTGTGCAGCTCCTCCGCCCGTTCCCGTGTGTACTTTTGGGGGTTTACCGTGCTGGGCTCGGCTGCTGCAGCAGCGAGACTATCTGCTGCGGCTGCGAGCAGCAAGCAGCAGCAGAATGAATAGAAGTAGTGTTGGGGTGTATATACACTCCATTGCTCCTTGTGCTGTTGCTGCTGCTCTTGTTGCTGAGCTGCTGCCGCATGCAGCAGACTTCGGCTTTGACTACAGAAACACCACCAGCAGCAGCAGCAGCAGCAGCAGCAGCAGCAGCAGCAGC
>NW_013567957.1:11532-11784 GCF_000499745.2 Eimeria mitis
CGCTCCTTGTGCTGTTGCTGCTGCTCTTGTTGCTGAGCTGCTGCCGCATGCAGCAGACTTCGGGTTTGACTACAGAAACACCACCAGCAGCAGCAGCAGCAGCAGCAGCAGCAGCAGCAGCAGCAGCAGCGGGAGCAGCAGCAGCAGCAGCGGGAGCAGCAGCGGGAGTTGCTGCAATGTGTTTGGTGGTGGTTTAGTAGAGTATAAGGGTTTGAGTGTGTCTGAGCTGAAGGGTTTAATAGAGAAACCCTT
>NW_013567957.1:11884-13279 GCF_000499745.2 Eimeria mitis
GGCGGCGGGAGTTGCTGCAATGTGGTTGGTGGGGGTTTAGTAGAGTATAAGGGTTTGAGTGTGTCTGAGCTGAAGGGTTTAATAGAGAAACCCTTATTAACCCTAAACCCTAAACCCTTTTATTTATATATATCCGCCGGCATAGAGAAATATTGGCTCCCCTCTATACAAATACAAATTATAGACGATGATATAACAAGAGGCAGCACCATACACTTCACACAAACAAACCTACCCCTGAGGTTTGCTCTCGATGCACGAGCTGAAAGAGGAAGGTAAACCCTAAACCCTAAACCCTAATAAACCCTAAACCCTAATAAACCCTAAACCCTAATTATTAGATAGACGATGATATAACAANTCGATGCACGAGCTGAAAGAGGAAGGTAAACCCTCATAAACCCTAATAAACCCTAAACCCTAAACCCTAATAAACCCTAAACCCTAATTATTAGATAGACGATGATATAACAAGAGGCAGCACCATACACTTCACACAAACAAACCTACCCCTGAGGTTTGCTCTCGATGCACGAGCTGAAAGAGGAAGGTAAACCCTCATAAACCCTAATAAACCCTAAACCCTAAACCCTAAACCCTAAACCCTAATTATTAGATAGACGATGATATAACAAGAGGCAGCACCATACACTTCACACAAACAAACCTACCCCTGAGGTTTGCTCTCGATGCACGAGCTGAAAGAGGAAGGTAAACCCTAATAAACCCTAATAAACCCTAGACCCTAAACCCCAAACCCTAAACCCTAAACCCTAAACCCTAGAAAACTTGTGGTGTATATACGCCAGGAAAAAAGTTGCAATGAAGGGGGACCGCATGCTGCACGGCTCCTGCAGCAGCAAAGTGTTGATGAAAGCAGCAGCAGCAGCAGCAGCAGCAACAGATGCTCCAGCAGCAGCAGCAGCAGCTGCTGCTGCTGCTGCTCAGGCTGCAGCAACTGCTGAAGGCGCAGAACCCTCATCCGGCAGAGCTGGATCGGGGGGTGTAGGAGGCGGGGACCGCATCACCGTAAACCCTAAACCCTAAACCCTAAACCCTAAACCCTAAACCCTAGATGTTGTTGTTATACCCCTTCGTTTGTCTAGTCTGTGCAATACTAAAAGCCGAGGGTTTATGGAGTTGTGTTGAATTAGGGTTTTGGGTTTCTCGAGGGTTTTATTTCTTTCTAATGTTTTTAATACTATTAGGGTTTAGGGTTTAGGGTTTAGGGTTTAGGGTTTAGGGTTTGTTGTGTTTTGCTATTTAAATATTTATTATAAGTTTGCAGGGATTCTAAGCAACAGCGGCAGAGCTCTTCTTGAGGGTTTATGAATTAGGGTTTAGGGTTTCTTCCGGTCTTCTCATTAGGGTTTAGGGTTTAGGGTTTAGGGTTTT
>NW_013567957.1:13379-13910 GCF_000499745.2 Eimeria mitis
GGTTTATGAATTAGGGTTTAGGGTTTCTTCCGGTCTCCTCATTAGGGTTTAGGGTTTAGGGTTTAGGGTTCGTGGTTTGTGTATAAAATAAAAGTTTGCAGGGACAGCGACCGAGCTTTGTTTGAGGGTTTATGAATTCGTGTTGAACTAGGGTTTAGGGTTTCTTCCGGTTTTCGTTTTTTCTACTGCCATTAGGGTTTAGGGTTTAGGGTTTAGGGTTTAGGGTTTGTGGTTTGTGGTTTATGTATTTGTATAAAAGTTTGCAGGTACATTAAGCAACAGCGACCGAGCTTTGTTTGAGAGTTTAAAGAGATGCGTGTTGAATTAGGGTTTAGGGTTTCTTCTCCCTAGGGCTTAGGGTTTAGGGTTTATGGTTTAGGGTTTAGGGTTTAGGGTTTAGGGTTTGTGTTGTGGTTTATGTATAAAAGTTTGCAGGTACTCTCAGCAACAGCGACCGAGCATTGTTTGAGAGTTTAAAGAGATGCGTGCTGCAGCGTCATCCTTTTTTATTGTCTCTAGACAACCGCTCTC
>NW_013567958.1:874-971 GCF_000499745.2 Eimeria mitis
TAGCAGCAGTAGGAACAGCAGCAGCAACAGCAGCAGCAGCAGCAGCAGAAGCAGCAACACGGACGTGAGCAGCAACAGGAGCAACCGCAGCAGCAGT
>NW_013567959.1:936-1330 GCF_000499745.2 Eimeria mitis
GCAGCAGTAGGGGCAGCAGCAGGAGAAGGATCAGCAGCAGCAGCAGCAGCAGAAGCAGCAACGATTATATATATATATATGCAGTAGGGGAGGAGACAGAGAAAGAGACAAAATAAATAAATAAATAAATAAATAAATAAATAAATAAATAAATAAATAAATAAATAAACCAAAAAATAAAATAAAAAGAGGAGACAAAAGAAGAAGAGAAAGAAAGGAGACAGCAGCAGAAGGAAAATACAAAAAAACAAAAAGGAGACAAAAAAGAAAAAAAAGGAGACAAAAAAGCAAAACACCAAAAAGAATAAAACAAAAAGGAGACAGAAGAAAAGAAAAATAAGGAGACAGAAGCAGAAAAAACAAAAACAAAAAAAAAAAAAAAAAAAAAAAAAAA
>NW_013567960.1:0-640 GCF_000499745.2 Eimeria mitis
CCCGTCCTGGGTCGCGCGAGAACAGTGGTTCTATACTGCGCACTTATGTCCGGTATTGGCCATCCAAAGGCTACTGCCTGCCAGCCAAGTGGGTTATGAACAAGGATTTCACCAGGCACCTGCGCCATTGGGACTCACCATATGTGCCCAGTGGAGCCACATGGCACGTTATTCCATGGGGAGTCACCCGTCTGTCTACCCACAACACTAGTTTCGATTACGCTGCCGCTGACAGAACTCCTGATCCGCGACTCCACAACAACTGTAATGGCTACCCCGAGAATCCGAACACATTCATCGCGCCTATTCTAGAACAGACTTCACACAATATCCACCCAGAAGGCCAGGAACGTAGACAGAACGCCGAGCAACGACCACTACACACACATACACACACACACAAACTAAATCTGAAGGCAGGAAACCTCTACAACCCGCACGCACAACCGGCGGCGCAAACAACCCAACAAAGCGCCAAATATGAACTGGTGCAAATGCACGAAACCTGGCAGTCTCGATGGGCGCCAAACCGCCTCCCCATATACTCCAGATCTTCCGCGACGCTGAGGACGCTGTATTCTACACGGCGATCAAAGCATCAATGTCAGAGGGGCAAGGCGGGACAAGGCATGCGTTCGTC
>NW_013567960.1:740-1060 GCF_000499745.2 Eimeria mitis
GCGCTGTATTCTACACGGCGATCAAAGCATCAATGTCAGAGGGGCAAGGCGGGACAAGGCATGCGTTCGTCCGTCGTCCACTCCAAAAACACTGCCGGCATAACGCCGCCCGAATACGGTGTTTCGCAAAGAAATAATGGGCTCTGTGCTTCATGTTGCATGTCCAGCGTCTGGTCGTCGAATGCTCCAATCCCGCAAAGTATAATCTGCTTTCGTCAGGCTGGTTGAACCGATACGAATCTGAAGCGCGGGCTCCACACAGCAACTGACTTGCATACACTCCTGACACACTTCCTGCAGCGGCACTCACGTCGCCCACC
>NW_013567961.1:0-189 GCF_000499745.2 Eimeria mitis
AAGATGCCTTATTACTCTTTCGGTGAGCCCGTAGAAATCACGAAACAGCTGCGGAGACTTGTGCTTGAAGATATGAAACTCATGCTTGACAGCGAAGTAGAGCCGCTGCGGCGAGCAGCAGCAGCAGCAGCAGCAGCAGCAGCAGCAGGAGCAGCAGGAGGAGGAGGAAGCAGAGGAAGCAGAAGAGGT
>NW_013567961.1:534-970 GCF_000499745.2 Eimeria mitis
TACTCTTTTGTTCATGGATCCGACGCATGCAAGTTGTTTCGTGCGGGGGGGTCATACAACACTGAATGAGAAGTATGATGCTTGGTCTGTAGGATTAACTTGTTATATAATTATATTAAACGGGAAATTACCGTATAATATTCCAAATGGTGAGGGTTTAGAGGATTATTTGGCGCTCATTGATACCACACATTCGTCTAGAAGTCTGAAACTGCAAAACCCAGAACAGGACCTTCGTGCGGTCGGTGTGCCGCGATCCTGGGCGGAAATGATTGGAAAGCTGTTGAATAGAGATAGATTACGCCGGCCAACACTCTTAGATATTATTAAAAAGAATTTAAATTGGCCCCCAACCACAGAATTTCTCCGGGGAAGCAGTAAACTGAACTGAAACACGAAACATGGACCTGCGCATACACCCCAGAGGCGTCTGCGT
>NW_013567962.1:0-901 GCF_000499745.2 Eimeria mitis
CTGCCTCTAAGAAACGATTGCTGCTGCTGCTGCTGCTCATCGGTCAGCTCGCGCTGCTGCTGGTTGTTGTCTTTGCTGCTCCGCAGTACCCCGCCATGCTGCAGCAGCAGCAGCAGCAGCAGCAGCAGCAGACGGAAGCTGCTGCGCTCCCCGTCGCACCTCAGCTGCCCGAGCAGCAGCAGCAGCAGCAGCAGCAGCAGCAGGACACAACTGCAGCAGCAGATGCTGCAGTGCCTCAAACCCAGGATAGCTCCATCGCTCACAGCGAGGAGCAGCAGCAGCAGCAGCAGCAGCAGCAGCCACAAAACGGGGCGAATGCGGACGCACCAGCAGCAGCAGCAGCAGCAGACGCAGCTCAAGCTGCAGCAGCAGGTGCAGATGCAGCTCCAGCAGCAGCAGCAGCAACAGCAGCAGGAGCAGCAGAGCCGAACCCGCAGCCTCCTCCCCCGCCGTCACCCTAAAAGCCAGACGCTTCTTATCTAGTTCTCTAGCTAGCTAGCTAGCTAGCCAGCTAGCTAGCTAGCTAGCTAGCTAGCTGGCTTGTTGCCTGGGTAGCTGGCTAGCTAGCTTGTTGTCTAGCTAGATAGCTAGCTAGCTAGCTAGCTAGCTAGCTAGCTGGACAATTAGGTACGGGCTGGGAGCAGGGCTGCATGCAGCAGCAGCTGCTGCAGCTGCTGCTGCTGTAGCTGCTGCTGCTGCTGCAGCAGCTGCTGCAGCTGACACCCCATCAATTCAATTTGCGAAGACAAACATTTTATGTATTTAACTAAGTTAATAGATGCCATTAGAAAAAATATAACTGCAGCAGCAGCAGCAGCAACAGCAGCAGCAGCAGCAGCAGCAGCAACAGCAGCAGCAGCGACAGAGGAGGCACCGACACAGAGCAGCAGTATTCGCAGCA
>NW_013567963.1:0-618 GCF_000499745.2 Eimeria mitis
TGGGCTGCCCGTAGCTTCCGAAACCCACGTCACCTAAACTCGATATCAGACAGTCCACCAAAACCGCTGCCACCCGCTGCAAATCCTCTGACACCCATGAATGTATCCATGCAACAAGCACTAATGCGCTGCACACGCAGCCGTCAAATATGTACTTCTTCAGGTCAGAAAAAGCAACCCACTGGCTCGCTCTGCAACGACCATTCCCGACACCCCGCAAAGGCAGTTGCATGCGCGCAGTACTAACCCACAAATACTTGAGGCAAGGCAGGCCTTGGGGAATTTATACCCCGACCCCCCCTGTTTTTACTGAAACCACAGGAGCACCTCTGACGTGCCTAGGTATAGCCATGCTGCCCTCCGCAGCCACCACCTCCGCGCACACCCGCAACCCAGTGGCATACAACGCAGGAACTGCAGCTGTGCCTTTCTTCTCCCCACAGCTCGAGACACTCATGTCACCTTAAATCGACATCACACAGTCCACCAAAGCCGCTCCTACCCGCGGCAAATCCTCTAACACCAATCAGTACATCCATGCAGCAAATGCTCATGCGCTGCACACCAATCCTTCACCTCTGTACTCTATCAGTCCCAAGAAATCAACACACTGGCTGG
>NW_013567963.1:644-723 GCF_000499745.2 Eimeria mitis
TTTGAGCGTCAAACGCAGTCGTCCCTCATTTTGTTGGAGCCTGAAACCGAACCCCAACACGCATACATATAGCAATGCT
>NW_013567963.1:823-1059 GCF_000499745.2 Eimeria mitis
CAGTCGTTAGTGAGCGCCAAACGCAGTCGTCCCTCATTTTGTTGGAACCGCAAACCGAACCCCAACACGCATACATATAGCAATGCTGTTCCACAACGCCACCACGTCCGAACACGCCTGGCGCCCCAGCCTCACACAACGCAACAACTGTAACACTGCCTTTGGTCTGCCCGTAGCTTCCGAAACCCACGTCACCTAAACTCGATATCAGACAGTCCACCAAAACCGCTGCTACC
>NW_013567964.1:0-1631 GCF_000499745.2 Eimeria mitis
ACTTAATCTTCCTGTTTTCTACATGTAGCCGTGATTCCACAATGAGATGCAATCCCTTTCCACCAGGGTGAAGGCTGGTGCATGACACACTGTAGTACCCTCAGAACATCCCGCATCCTTTCCATTTGCAGTAAGTACGTTACTTGGTTGATTAGGAGCGCTCCTGCGCTACATAAACGTCTCGCCGCATACCTACTACGTAAGCCTAGAACAATAACAATATTCCAATCAGCTGTTGTTGGCTTCCACTATTTTCTTACACCTAGAGAAACCCTAACTCTCGTCATACTTTTTTGCAAAGCATTGTATCCTGCATGGGTCTTAACCGCTTGGTGTGTCCGGCATAGGTTTGGGGCTTCAGGGCCCTAGGGTTTATGGACCAAGTTTGTAGGGTTTAAGGTTGAAGGGTTTAGGCTTCAGGATCATAGAATTTAGACGCTTTGGGTCTAGCGTTTAAATGTTGTGGCTTAATCGTATTTACTTTCGGATAGCAACTTCACAGAAGATATCAAACATGACTTTAGGTTGTGCGTACTACGCACTTCCTAGGCACAACGTGATTAATGCATGGGCTAACAAAAATTAGTGTACGAATGGTGTCAATAGCGTCGGGTATGGGGTGGATCTCCCTGCTTGTTGGCTCGCCGAGTCTCCGTAACGGCTAATATACATACCCCCAGCATGTGGAGGGCCCCCGAACTAATAGGGGGAGCGCAAGAACCGAAACGAACACGCCTCGATGAATTCTTTAATACACCGAGGGGAGCACGCGATATTTATGGGCCGTATTTCTCTGCCAATACATAAACAGACAACTATGTGCGGGCTCTGCTGGGTTCGCCATGCCTCGTCGCTACGGTAGAGTTTCATCGGCGCCGACAAGCGTGGCCTGCTCTCCACTGCGCCACTCTACGCAATTGGAAGCGCGCACTGGCATAAACCGAAGACAGTCCTGTTGCTGTCATGTCAAAAGAAACGCCAGCGATGGGAGACAGCGCAACCTCGAATGCGTCGAAGTCCAGTGATGATTTTCGAATAACCCTCATCCATGCCGCTGCAAGTCGTATCAAGCTGCTTTCCGCGTGCAAACACAACAATAAATATTAACTACCTCCACTAAAATATATCACAGACCTACCGCCGCCAGTGTCTTCCACTTATCATTCCTGTGCATAATCATGAAGCCACATGAACCAAATGCTTGCCGTTCAAAGTGCTCAGGGGCGCCTGCAGCACATTCAGCACCTGCCTTGAGTTCACAGTGTGGTATATTCGCCGCACGAAACTCTAAGGCTTCCAACTCATAGTGGTTGGGTGGCGCGTCAACCGTTTACTACTGCCCAGTTCTATGTGAGCTGCAACTGCCCGTGCAACGGCAAGACAAAGAGTTAAGCGAGAGAGCAGTATGGAGTTCGCCTATGCAGTATTTCTGCCGCTTCATATATTAAGCTGCAAATGTCAGAACATCGTGGTAGTTGCTTTACGGACACTTGATTCTTCCACTGCACTCAAAACCCGTAATTACAGCCTAGGTGCGATCTAGAGCTCTCTGAAGGTTACCAAGGGTCTGTATAAATCTGAACACGTAGACGTCTACAGCGCTCACATTTTTGGGGCGGAGAGTTATGCAG
>NW_013567964.1:1731-2090 GCF_000499745.2 Eimeria mitis
TGTGGTAGTTGCTTCACGGACACTTGATTCTTCCACTGCACTCAAAACCCGTAATTAAAGCCTAGGTGCGATCTAGAGCTCTCTGAAGGTTACCGAAGGGTCTGTATAAATCTGAACACGTAGACGTCTACAGCGCTCACATTTTTGGGGCGGAGAGTTATGCAGCATGTGGATGTAATGCACATCGTTTACAGATATAGATTTTTATGCTTCTCGGTACAAGGAATATTCAATGCGCCTCCTGAATGTACGGCGACAATCACAGACCTCCCTGAAAAGGGACAAGATCCCACCTTTCTGTCGATTGTGGCCAGTGGCTGGTCTGTCGATGTATGGAAGCAGTTCGAAAACGTTCGTCA
>NW_013567964.1:2190-2463 GCF_000499745.2 Eimeria mitis
GCAAGCGTAGGCAAACAGGCGAGCAAAGGCGCAGCACTGGAAGCGGGTGATTTGCCTGTACGCTCTGTGCTATGGGCCGAATAGTGTCAAACGTCCCGGCTCGGCTATGCTCGTAAACGCCTGCAGAGCACTGTCAAGAGCTTGAAGGGAGCCTTAAAGCCTTTTATTGTCCTCTTGAACAAAACCACTACTATAGGCAGATCATATGTGCGCGTGCTGCTTCGGAAGGCCCGGCTAAACATGTCGCTACGCATATTAGGAAGAGAAAATCGT
>NW_013567964.1:2563-2661 GCF_000499745.2 Eimeria mitis
CCAAGCGTAGGCAAACAGGCGAGCAAAGGCACAGCACTGGAAGCGGGTGATTTGCCTGTACGCTCTGTGCTATGGGCCGAATAGTGTCAAACGTCCCG
>NW_013567964.1:2761-2955 GCF_000499745.2 Eimeria mitis
TAGAGCGCATCAAAAGGCTGCTGCTAGTCCATATATCTATATACTGCCCCTTGCATTTGTACACATCTTCTATTAAACCACGTCATATTCAAACAATGCAGATGAGTAGGGAGCGGAATCTACTACCGCAGTGGCGATGCTGAGGATCTGTGTGGCTGACGGCACAGCAGGACTAAAGATGACAGGACTAGCAA
>NW_013567964.1:3055-3199 GCF_000499745.2 Eimeria mitis
CAGCACATTTGTACACATCTTCTATTAAACCACGTCATATTCAAACAATGCAGATGAGTAGGGAGCGGCATCTACCACCGCAGTGGCGATGCTGAGGATCTGTGTGGCTGACGGCACAGCAGGACTAAAGATGACAGGACTAGC
>NW_013567964.1:3299-4083 GCF_000499745.2 Eimeria mitis
TGGAGTTATGAGAGATAAGTAGCGCAGTTTGAGGGTGCAGCAATACTCACGGGTAGGGTAACCATCGTATCCAACAGAACTGCAATGCCACTTAACATTAACGTTAGTTGCCCAAATAGGTTAATTGTATATATAGTGTATTGCCCCAAACATATCCGGCCCCATAGGCTTCGCCAGCGGCCAACGTTTTGTCAGAAGGTTGCAAAATTACATTAGAAAGTTCCGTGCAATTGCCGCGAAGGCGAAGTGTTTGCCTTCTCCTAGAGTGGAGGTCAGTGGACGTCGGCTCGGCTATGCTCGTAAACGCCTGCAGAGCACTGTCAAGAGCTTGAAGGGGGCCTTAAAGCCTTTTATTGTCCTCTTGAACAAAACCACTACTATAGGCAGATAATATGTGCGCGTGCTGCTTCGGAAGGCCCGGCTAAACATGTCGCTACGCATATTAGGAAGAGAAAATCGTTATACCTGACCCGCGTGAAGTCAGAAGTACCGTGAAGAATTTTTGGACGTTTTGCCTAACTGGAAATGAACAAAAATATCTGGTGGTTATCCTGATTGGGTTACGTGCTCATTGTTGAGGGGGCGCTAAACACGTTGTCAGGTATACCACCATCCAAGAGCGCATCAAAAGGCTGCTGCTAGTCCATATTCTATATACTGCCCCTTGCCAGCACATTTGTACACATCTTCTATTAAATCACGTCATATTCAAACAATGCAGATGAGTAGGGAGCGGAATCTGCCACCGCAGTGGCGATGCTGAGGATCTGTGTGGCTGACGGCA
>NW_013567964.1:4212-4340 GCF_000499745.2 Eimeria mitis
CCGGGATTGATGCTCTTCCCGAGGCGGCACAACCCAAAACGCCTTTTAACAGCGTCAACAACTTGCCACGCGCAGTCTCGAGGGTTATGTTATTGTCGAGTCGATTAGCAGCTACCGCTACGAATCCC
>NW_013567964.1:4440-4651 GCF_000499745.2 Eimeria mitis
TCGGGATTGATGCTCTTCCCGAGGCGGCACAACCCAAAACACCTTTTAACAGCGTCAGCAACTTGCCACGCGCAGTCTCGAGGGTTATGTTATTGTCGAGTCGATTAGCAGCTACCGCTACGAATCCCCATTTTGCTCCAAGAAACATCCAAACCGTCAGCATTTAAGACGAACAACTAGTAGGGGAAAAGCATCAACGACACCAGCTATT
>NW_013567964.1:4751-5120 GCF_000499745.2 Eimeria mitis
TGTCCCGAGGCGGCACAACCCAGAACGCCTTTTAACAGCGTCGGCAACTTGCCACGCGCAGTTTCGAGGGTTATGTTATTTTCGAGTTGATTAGCAGCTATCGCTACGAATCCCCATTTTGCTCCACGAAACACCCAAACCGTCATAATTTAAGACGAAAAACTAGTAGAGGAAAAGCATCAACGACACCAGCTATTCCATTACTGCCGAACAAGAAGTTGACCTTGCGAAATGTCTGCTTGCTGCAGACGAAACCACAATGTACACCACTTGGTGGTTGGACTAAGAATTTTTCAGCAACTGTGCTGCAGCCACTGCAGAGCAAGTTCTTTTCACCAAAGTGACACTTTTGGGCGGCCGTTGTTTCCG
>NW_013567964.1:5220-5476 GCF_000499745.2 Eimeria mitis
GAAAGCATCAACGACACCAGCTATTCCATTACTGCCGAACAAGAAGTTGAACTTGCGAAATGTCTGCCTGCTGCAAACGAAACAAAGTACACCACTTGGTGGTTGGCGTAAGAATTTTTCAGCCACCGTGCTGCAGCCACTGCAGAGCAAGTTCTTTTCACCAAAGTGACATGTTTGGGCGGCCGCTGTTTCCGCGGCACTCCATCCAAAAATTTCTACTAGCATCGTTCTGCGTATAGCCAGTTTGCAATCAGTA
>NW_013567964.1:5576-5770 GCF_000499745.2 Eimeria mitis
GCACTCCATCCAAAAATTTCTACTAGCATCGTTCTGCGTATAGCCAGTTTGCAATCAGTAGACATTTGAAGATGTTTATTTACTAACTCTTCTATATCTTGTCGCAGTTACTCTACATGCAATGTTTAAAGCCACATTCCTTGCAGTTCTTGCAATTCCCACGATTGGCCGTCCTCTAAATTGTAAAAGTACCA
>NW_013567964.1:6035-7074 GCF_000499745.2 Eimeria mitis
GCACGCCGTCCGAAAAAAAAAATTTTGTGCAGCACATAGTGCAGGTCGTTTTTTATCACGCACTGCGCTGATGCAACATGGAAATGGCACTTTGCTTCATTTCGAGGGGCCGCCTTTGCTAGGCGTCCCGGATGGTCAATCCGACGCAATTACGAGGAATCCAGATGCAACAGACTGAGCTGTTGTACCCACTAGGGATTTGAGCGTAAGGGCTCTCCATGGCTCTGCAGTCAGAACGCTCTTGGACCGTTAACGCTAGAGGCAAATTTGATTCTTACAAATTCTAGAAGCTAATAAACACGTTGCCACAAGATATATTTGCGGGACTCATTGATCCTGTTTTTAGTTTGGTCTCCACCCACCAAACTGCTTAGGGTTTCCCTATAACGTTCTCAGAGTAGAACACCCTCAGCACGGGAGAGACAACGCAGCATCTTAAAAGTCTAGCTTCCGGGGTTTTCAGTTCAGCAGGACGCCGATACGGCAAGTACTATGACATTTTGTAGCGTATACATCATTCAACCACTCTGAAAATGCGCAGGTGTGTTGTATGCTGCACAGTTGTGCAGACCAAATTGCAGATCGACGCTCAACTTGCACTGTCACAGGAACCCTAGCAGCGGCAGAGACCGGCTCCTGCTCTAGGCTTTTGCAGAGTGGACTTCATGGGATCCTTTTCACCCTTCTTTAAGTACTGAAGGCGCGGCGTCTCTCTCTGCAGTATTCCTTTACGTTTTTATATCGACTGGCTTGCATGCCCTTCCCATGACCCCCTCCAAGAACTGCCACCAGTGCTTCAAGTGGGTCGCGCAAAGCTACTGGCACACAATGTTGTTATCTACAGAGTGGAGCTCACTAACAACGCTCGTTCTGCCGTATGATTTTCTCCGGCGGGACAGATTGTAGTGGACTCTTCCAACTGTTCAATGGGCCTCAGCAACAACCTCCTGGCGAACGCACTGCAGCAGGATTTGCAGCGGCAGAGCCCGAGACGGACCCTCCCGTCATGTGCAGAAGTATTACAGCAAGCCGAGTCTCA
>NW_013567964.1:7174-7683 GCF_000499745.2 Eimeria mitis
TGTCTCTCTCTGCAGTATTCCTTTACTTTTTTATATCGACTGGCTTGCATGCCCTTCCCACGAGCCCCTCCAAGAACTGCCACCAGCGCTTCAAGTGGGTAGCGCAAAGCTACTGGCACACAATGTTGTTATCTACAGAGTACAGCTCACTGACAACGCTCGTTCTGCCGTATGATTTTCTCCGGTGGGACAGATTGCAGTGGACTCTTCCAACCGTTCAATGGGCCTCAGCTGCAACCTCCTGGCGAACGCACTGCAGCAGCATTTGCAGCGGCAGAGCCCGAGACGGACCCTCCCGTCATGTGCAGAAGTATTACAGCAAGCCGAGTCTCACAATTGATATGCGGAGGGAGCGGCAGCTGCCGCCGCCGCGCTGGCCCTTCTGACCTCCCCTTTGTCTCTGGTGCCCCTTCCCGAATTACGGCTGATAAAGGACCCCTACGGCTTGCACTGGAGTGCTTCCGCTCGTTTTGCTGCGTCTTTCATATATGGGAATGGCTGTTTTGGTC
>NW_013567964.1:7783-8054 GCF_000499745.2 Eimeria mitis
TCACCAGCATCGTTCTGCGTGTAGCCAGTTTGCAATCAGTAGACATATGAAGACGTTTATTTACTAACTCTTCTACATCTTGTCGCAGTTACTCTACATGCAACATTTAAAGCCACATTCCTTGCAGTTATTCCACTTCCCACGATTGGCCGTCCCCTAAATTGTAAAAGTACCACACCGCTCAGGGCAAACGTAGATTAAGGCCGAATACTCCTGCACTCTCGGTGCTTCAGCAATAAAGCAGCGCCGCCGTGCACCAATTTCCATCAAA
>NW_013567964.1:8154-8567 GCF_000499745.2 Eimeria mitis
CCTTCTATATCTTGTCGCAGTTACTCTACATGCAATATTTAAAGCCACATTCCTTGCAGTTCTTGCAATTCCCACGATTGGCCGTCCTCTAAATTGTAAAAGTACCACACCGCTCAGGGCAAACGTAGATTACGGCCGAATACTCCTGCACTCTCGGTGCTTCAGCAATAAAGCAGCGCCGCCGTGCACCAATTTCCATCAAAACTAAACAACATGCCTTGCATCAAGTGAGCGCTTCATTTATATCCCGGTTAAGTCTGCAAACGCCGGTGTAACAGACCCACACCAGAAACCTCGAAACACCGGTCGAGTACCATACACAACAACGAAGAAGCTAGCGACTCTTTTCATGGCCTGCTTCTTAACGACCACTGCCTGACGCCGTCCGACAAAACATATTTTGTGCAACACAT
>NW_013567964.1:8667-9673 GCF_000499745.2 Eimeria mitis
AGGCTTCATTTATATCCGGGTTAAGTCTGCAAACGCCGGTGTAACGGGCCCACAGCAGAAACCTCGAAACACCGGTCGAGTACAACACACAATAACGAAGAAGCTAGCAACCCTTTTCATGGCCTGCTTCTTAGCGACCACTGCCGCACGCCGTCCGACAAAAAATATTTTGTGCAGCACATAGTGCAGGTCGTTTTTATCACGCACTGCGCTGATGCAACATGGAAATGTCACTTTGCTTCATTTCGAGGGGCCGCCTTTGCTAGGCGTCCCGGATGGTCAATCCGACGCAATTACGAGGAATCCAGATGCAACAGACTGAGCTGTTGTACCCACTAGGGATTTGAGCGTAAGGGCTCTCCATGGCTCTGCAGTCAGAACGCTCTTGGACCGTTAACGCTAGAGGCAAATTTGATTCTTACAAATTCTAGAAGCTAATAAACACGTTGCCACAAGATATATTTGCGGGGCTCATTGATCCCGTTTTTAGTTTTGTCTCCACCCACCAAACTGCTTAAGGTTTCCCTATAACGTTCTCAGAGTAGAACACCCTCAGCACGGGAGAGACAACGCAGCATCTTAAAAGTCTAGCTTCCGGGGTTTTCAGTTCAGCAGGACGCCGATACGGCAAGTACTATGACATTTTGTAGCGTATACATCATTCAACCACTCTGAAAATGCGCAGGTGTGTTGTATGCTGCACAGTTGTGCAGACCAAATTGCATATCGACGCTCACCTTGCACTGTCACAGGAACCCAAGCAGCGGCAGCGAGCGACTCCTGCTCTAGGCCTTTGCAGAGTGGACTTCATGGGATCATTTTCACCTTTCTTTAAGTACAGAAGGCGCGGCGTCTCTCTCTGCAGTATTCCTTTACTTTTTTATATCGACTGGCTTGGAGCCTCTCCAAGAACTGCCACCAGCGCTTCAAGTGGGCAGCGCAAAGCTACTGGCACACAATGTTGTTATCTACAGAGTACAGCTCACTGACAACGCTCGTTCTGCCG
>NW_013567964.1:9773-10265 GCF_000499745.2 Eimeria mitis
AAACGTTCTTAGAGTAGAACATCATCAGCACGGGAGAGACAATTCAGCATCTTAAAAGTAATCTAGCTCCCGCGGTTTTCAATTCAGCAGGACGCCGATACGGCAAGTACTTGTATGACATTTTGTAGCGTATACATAATTCAACCACTCTGAAAATGCACAGGTGTGTTGCATGCTGCACAGTTGTGCAGACCACACTGCAGATCGACGCTCAACTTGCACTGCCACAGAAACCCTAGCAGCGGCAGCGAGCGACTCCTGCTCTAGGCTTTTGCAGAGTGGACTTCTTGGGATCTTTTTCACCCTTCTTTAAGTAAAGAAGGCGCGGCGTCTCTCTCTGCAGTATTCCTTTACTTCTTTATATCGACTGGCGTGCATGCCCTTTCCATGACCCCCTCCAAGAACTGCCACCAGTGCTTCATGTGGGTAGCGCAAAGCTACTGGCACACAATGTTGTTATCTACAGAGTAGAGCTCACTGACGACGGTCGTT
>NW_013567964.1:10409-11231 GCF_000499745.2 Eimeria mitis
CCCATCATGTGCAGAAATTTTACCGCAAGCCGAGTCTCACAATTGATATGCGGGGGCAGCGGCAGCTGCCGCCGCCGCGCTGGCCCTTCTGACCTCCCCTTTGTCTCTGGGGCCCCTTCCCCAATTACAGCTCATAAAGGAACCCTAGGGTTTGCACTGGAGTGCTTCTGGTCCTTTGGCTGCGTCTTTCATATATGGGAATGGCTGTTTTGATCACGAAGAGAGGCTCCTGGAAGGTGAGGGGCTGCTCGGTGCAGAACACCTTGATGAAATACTTGTCCTCTGCGCGGGAAACCCTATCTTCGGGAAGAGAAAGCAGAATGCCTTCCTATGCATAGACGCGAAAATAGATGTCCTGAGTGAGAGTTGTATATTGCATGTCAGTATTTGGATGCATGCTCGCAGGGTCGTTCGTCGATGGGTACAGCGAGGGTTGTGCCTTAGAGGGCTTGCGATGGCCTGAGAGCACTCTAACGACTGAAAAGGAATATGTGACCGGCCGTGAACGTTCTTGCAGACACAATAACGTCGCCTCATCAGAAAACGTGTGCATGCTTTATGCCTCAGCTTCCGCATCTGCAGAGCTGCATAGACCGTAAGAACCAATGCACCGATACTGGCAGTCTTCCGCTACTGGTTGGATCCTGTAACTAATTTATAGCTGGCCCTGCTAGTTAATCGATTTACAGGGCCGGCCATAAGCCAGCTTTTTAATGGGGTGTAGCATGGTCTGCCTGCAGTTAGCACAGGGGCCTTCAGGTTGCGTATAAGCAAATACAAACGTTCCGTAACTGCATTTAAAGGTAAATGATGCAGTAA
The DNA here is from genome assembly GCF_000499745.2 of Eimeria mitis. Classification (NCBI taxonomy): domain Eukaryota; phylum Apicomplexa; class Conoidasida; order Eucoccidiorida; family Eimeriidae; genus Eimeria; species Eimeria mitis. The sequence goes on from NW_013567964.1 coordinate 11,229, forward strand.
AGA
>NW_013567964.1:11319-13728 GCF_000499745.2 Eimeria mitis
AAACATCCAGGCCCAGAGCTCAACGCCCAGAAAGCCTGAAGGCAGGGGAAGGAAGTTAGCTGCTTTGGGGAGCTCTTGTTTCAAGCCTTTACCCACATTGGCACTCGCGTCTGCCCTTGATTAATGCCAGAGAGCAAGCGTTATACTTGGTAGCACCGTATGGTTCATCGGGTCAAACGCGAGCACCAATCCCAACTCGGCTGCGTGGACTCAAGTATTTTAAAAAAACACACGAAGAAAATAAAACGAAATACAATAACACCCTTTCCTTTCCTTAGACAAGGTATATTAAATATCAGGTTTTTTTTCGGGGGCGGCGAGCGTCCTGGGGCCCAGCTGAGTAGAATCCAGCTCAATTTCGGCGCCTTGTTCGAGGGAACGTGCATGTTTTCCGAAAACAATTCAGGAAGAATGCCTCCGATTGTGCCGCCCTACACGATATAACGGGCTCGCGGACGGAGGGGCTGTAGGGGAGTTCCTCAGTTTCCTAGACTTCCAACTTTGCCTACAAAGTGCCCTGGAATAAATCCAATTACTATTGGCCCCCTCCTTATTAGAAGGAAATGCACGGCGTCGTTGACTACATTTAGGCAAAGGCTCTACCTTTCCGGAGCACATCAGCACCATGCAGGCCTTCCGAGATGCGTTGCGCTGCAAGTTTACCCAGGCGTCTGCAAGGGAGCAGGCCGTGGCTGTACTGAGAAAACGTAAGCATGGGAACCTGCCGATAGAGCGTTACATTGTGAAATACCATTCTTTGGTGAACCAATTCCCTATGGCGAATCTGGAGTTCACCAGAGGACTTCGGTTCAACAAGGAGTTGTATAGCTGGTTTATTTCAGGGTTACCGGCGGCGAGAGCCAATCAGTAAACGACTGGGCTACAGGAAGGGAAACGAGAGGTAAAAAAGTGGAACGCGCCGATCTGATGGAGAAAGCAGATCTGACAATTATCCTAGTTTTGGGCCTACGGATGTTGGGGCTCTGCGTACCAGACCAGCCGAAACGTGTACTGAAAACAGTAACCGTCTGTAGACACTGAATTAAACAGCCAGAAAGCAAGAAAGAGATACCGAACGGAGCACTTACTTCTTCTCCATTAAACAGGGTAGTGAGAAACTCCCCTTCAGAAGGGCCAGCCTAAGGGGCATTAGGGGCCTCAGGGATCATATTATCCTCAGAATGTGAGAAATTCCCCTTTAGAAACGCCAGTATAAGGGGAGTTCTGGGCCTTAGGGATCATGTGGCCCTCGGAACCTGCTCCCACTCACGTCAGTAGATGCACTAGTCCCGCCCAGCAGCTCTGCGTCTTGTGCCCCCAACGACAACACAAAAGCAGATGAAAAACACAATTGTGAGGCGTAGAAGGGATCCAAGTTCCCTCACACGATGGGGTGATGAGAATCTATAACCCTCTAGGTACTGCAAGCCCTGCAAGCTGATGAGAAGAGGGGGAGAGCCCTCAGTTCCCTCATGCAATTGCTGAGATCTGGTCAAGATAACTTAGGATATTTTTCTTTTGTACAAATATTCGCAGTAAGCTATACGTATTACTCAGTTATATCTCTGAGGGGCGACTGTGGGGCGCATCCCTGGAACCCCACAGCTGAGTATAGCGAGCTTGCAAGCAATATCTATCATGCTGAACAGACATATCAGAGGTTAAGGAAATACGTTCTTTCAGTTTATTCTCTCTCTACCCCAGTAGAGCAGGCACTGCGGCCTTTGGTGCTGGGAGAGGAGACGGCGTAGCCTGGTGCAAATAGCCTTTGCACCAAGGCCCAATGTAGTGCTCTAGCACTACAAGTAAACGCTATTATTACAGTTAGATAAATTAGAAGATATAAGGAGCGAGGAAGAAATAAGTACGACGGAAACTATTAATCTGAGCTTATTTAGCCTAATATAACAAGTAGAGCAGACGTGTTACCAAAGTAGCGGACTTAAGGGGAGAATGGAGGCCAACGCATCGTAGCGAGGGACGGTCGCACCCCGCGGCAAGCAGCCCCTTGTGGGTTTGCAAGGGAAAAGGACAGGGGCCTGCGCGGGGGGACAGTTCTTGGAACTGGAAAACGAGGAAATCTAATTTATTTGAACTGAATTTTGACTAATAATCCTCTGTCACGAGAGATCTATCGCGTCACAGTCCGCAACCTGATAGGGACTAAGTTAGGAGAACACCCAGAGGTCATTACACGCAAGCCACCCTCTCCTAAAACCATACCAATGGTCACTCAATAAAGAATGCTTAATGCTTTAATCAATGTTATATTCAAACTATATCAATAAGAGCTCACAGACACTTTCACTATTCATACAACCCTCACTCACTTCGCAACAATCACGGCATTTGTAATACACTGACGTGCCACGCGCCGCGAACGCAGCCTACACCTAACCGCAGTACGTT
>NW_013567965.1:0-575 GCF_000499745.2 Eimeria mitis
TTGCCACCGCTTTGCAGGGAAAAGTAGAATCCGATGGCGAGGCCGATGATGCGACGTGCGCGTCATTGATAACAGCCGCACATGTGAGTGCATACACTATAAAAGGCCGGTTTGCATGATGTTGCTATGGCTACTACACTGGCAGCATCATCAGCAGGTCTCAACTCTAAACACCAGCGTCACACCCGACAGAAAGTATGCATTGATTCCTATGATTATCTGAGACAGACTGAACATACGGAAGTTGTTATGGCGTTTCGTTCTGTGTATGCAGAAGAAGATCTTCTATCACACTTTCGATTACGAAGCTTCCCCAGATTACCGTAAACTGTTCCAGGACGCCCTCAAAACCGGGTTGGAGGCAATCGGGTAAGGATATGCGATATTCATCTTCGATATAGACAGCTCCCATCTGCTTTCATAGCAAGCCAAGGCGACAGCGATCATACATAATATATCTACCATGCTACCGTACCCGCTTTCTCCTCATCTATCTTCAAATCACTACATTTTTGTTGGGTTGCGCTGATTGTTTCTAATGTTTCGCAGCACAACATATCCGACAGCATGGCAAG
>NW_013567965.1:712-969 GCF_000499745.2 Eimeria mitis
CAACAAAGTCTGTGCTTTTCTGTGAATTAGCTCCTCCAGCAACAGAGAACGAGGCCGCCTTCAGGTAAGCTCGGTTTTTTTGATTTGAATTTTTAGATGGTTCTTACGCAAGGATTTACACGTGAACAGCTACAATAACTGGAGGTGTATTCTTTGTTTCTGTCTGTTTGTTTCGTCTTTCGTGCAGCGAGGAGTACTTCAAAGAACTTAAGGAACGAACAACTGAATTAAAAGATATGAAGGAGGAGGATCTGGAG
>NW_013567966.1:0-376 GCF_000499745.2 Eimeria mitis
TATATATATATATATATATATATATATATATATATATATATATATATATATTTATTTATTTATTTATTTACTTGGCAACTCAACCGCAAATTATTTTTATTTTGTTTCGTTGCATACAAACAAATCGAGGGTTTAGGGTTTAGGGTTTAGGGTTTAGGGTTTAGGTCCCCCCTCTCTATCACAGCAGTGTACCCTATCAGGGGCCCCCTGGGGGGCCCCTGGGGGCCCCCCAGGGGGCCCCCCAAACAGAACCAAACCCTAATAACTATACCCTCACCAACAAACCCTCAACGGGTTCTAAACCCTAAACCCTAAACCCTAGACTCATCGAGGGGCCCCTAGGGGCCCCTTCTTCAGGGGACTCATGGGGGGCCCC
>NW_013567966.1:411-968 GCF_000499745.2 Eimeria mitis
GCCCCCCTGGGGGACCCCCTAGGGGGGCCCCCCTGGGGGCCCCCAACGGGGGCCCCCTGGGGGGCCCCTCAGCGGGGCCCCTCAGCGGGGGCCCCCTTAGCTGAATGTCTTATGGGGGCCCCTTAACTGAATCTCTCATTTGGGGGCCCCCATATGAAGGGGGCCCCCTGGGGGGGCCCCCCTGTACCCTTTATGTTTACTGCTTACATGCTGAGGGGCCCCTGACTAGGGGGCCCCCCTGGGGGCCCCCCTATGGGGGGCCCCCCCAACAAGTACTTTATCGTTAACCTGTTGTTCAGGGGCCCCCTGGGGGCCCCCTTAGGGAGAGGGAGGGCCCCCCGGGGGCCCCCCAGGGGAAGAGGGGGGGTCCCCTGGGGGGGCCCCTAGGGGGCCCCCAGGGGGCCCCCCGGGGGCCCCCCAATGTGTGTGTATTTAGAAATCGTGAAAAGGGTCCTCTTCTTGTTCTTCTTCTGTTTGTTCTTCTTCTGCTTGTGTTTGTCTTTTTTGGTTTTGGGGTGTATGCTGAGATACATGAAAAAAAAATATATATATATATA
>NW_013567967.1:0-304 GCF_000499745.2 Eimeria mitis
TATATATATATATATATATATATATATATATATATAAATGTATATTTACATATACATGCATGCATCTGCATGCGTTGATTCAGTTTTTGTGGTTTGTATGGGCCGCGCCTTTTGCTGGTTGAGGGGAGGGGAGTTTATAGAATATATTTTATTATTTTATTTTATTTTATTTTATTTTATTTTATTTAATTTTATTTTATTTTATTTGTGGTGAAGACAGAAAGCAGAGGAGAGGATTTGTATCTTCTTTTTTATGCATGGATGCAGCGGGGTGTATAGTGTGTATTTTTTTTTTTTTTTTTTT
>NW_013567967.1:360-967 GCF_000499745.2 Eimeria mitis
AGATTCAACTTCATATATCCAATACCATTGGCGACCAATAACCTTCACCGTCATGGCTGTATAAACGGCCTCATCGACCATATAAAGCATTGTGAATACCGGAACTGCAAGGAAAGCAGAAAAAAAAACAGAGAAATTCATCTTTATAAATCAAATATAACTCAATAAATAAATTTATTTATCATTATATTTTAATATTTGCACAAAAAAAAAGAGGAAACACGAAAAAAAACAAAAAAAAAACAAAAAAAAAACAAAGAAAAACACCAACGAACTGGGTGCACAGCACAACAGAGCTGCCTATACACCCCGAGAGGCTAGATACATAAAAAAAAAAAAGAGAAACGGAGGAAAATATATTAAAATAATAAAATAAATAATTTATTTATTTTAAATAATTAAATAAATTACTTGTAAGAGACCAGATTATAAATGTTGGGGTCCAAAAAAAGAGAAATTCAGCTTTCATCAGCAGGTCGTGGTGGCCGTATACATTCATTCGTTTTCGCGGAAAAAAAGGCATATTCAACTAAAAACAAAAAAAAAAAAATAAATAAAATAAAATATAAATAAAAATATATAAAATTTTATCTCTTTTTTTGGCTCT
>NW_013567968.1:454-623 GCF_000499745.2 Eimeria mitis
TGTTTTGTTAATTAAACATTATTATTAAGTTAAATTAATTTTTTTTTATTTCGGCAGATGGGCGTGCCAGGGGTGTTCTTCTCGCCACGTAGTTCTATCGATATATGTATATATATATATATATATATATATATATATATATATATATATATATATATATATATATATA
>NW_013567968.1:723-1057 GCF_000499745.2 Eimeria mitis
ATTCTTTTTTACGTATATTAATATAATTATTAAATAAATTAATATTATTTTTGTTTAGGAATGCCGATGGTGATAAAAGACGCAAAGATTGCGCTCATAGATTTCGGGCTGCGGCAGCACCGCATGCAGTTGGGGGTTTCTATACAAGTCTCCGATCCCCTGGCTCTGGAGAAGATACGCCAGCAGTAAGAATAAACTGCAGCAGCAACAGCAGCAGCAACAGCAGCAGCAGCAGCAGCAGCAGCAGCAGCAACAGCAGCAGCTGCAACAGCAGCAGCAGCAACAGCAGCAGCAGCAACAGCAGCAACAGCAGCAGCAGCAACAGCAGCAGCAG
>NW_013567969.1:1719-2876 GCF_000499745.2 Eimeria mitis
GCAGCTGCAGCAACAGCAGCAGCAGCAGCAGCAGCAGCAGCAAAATACAATAGCTTCACTGCCTACCCATTGGTGTGGCGGTTATATAGTAGAGTTAATCATTTGAACACAACCAGTAGCAGCAGCAGCAGCAGCAGCAGCAGCAGCAGCAACAGCAGCAGCAGCAGCAGCAGCAGCAGCAGCAGCAGCACAATGAGTGAACCCGAGACAGTGCCGTCCGTAGACTCGCCGCTGGTGCAGCGGCGCAGCAGCAGAAGCAGCATTAGTACAGCAGGCAGCAGCAGAAACTCCGAAGCAGCAGCAACAGCAGCAGCAGCAGCAGCAGCAGCAGCAGCAGCTCCAGCAGCAGCAGCAGCAGCAGCAGCAGCAGCAGATGTTTCTGGGTCTTTTTACTCTGCTGCTGATGGGTATTTATTTCAAAAAAGAAAAAATAAAGTGCAGCAGCAAAAAGAAGAAAATATATCCTTAATAGGAGAGGAGAGGGGGGGCCCCCGGGGGGCCCCCGGGGGGCCCCCTTGCTGCAGCAGCAGGGTTCGATGGGGGCCCCGGCGTTGCATGCAGCTGCTGCTGCGGCTGCGTATGTGTGTGGTGGTGATGCTGCTGCTGCCTTTTGCTGCTCTGCTGCTGCTGCTGCTGGTATGGGGTGCTGAGGGTTTGTGGCTGCAGCAGCAGATGCGTGTAGTGTTTGCTGCTGAGTCAGCAGCAGCAGCAGCAGCAGCAGCAGCAGCAGCAGATGAGATGCCCTATAACCACTTACTTTCAGATGCTCTTAGGGGCCTCGCAGCAGTACCTGGGGCCCCCCGTTCTATCTCTTGCTTCCTGCTGCAGCAGTATACACTGCCTGCTGAGCAGCAGCAGCAGCAGCAGCAGCGCAGCAAGCCCTATGAGCCGCTGCACTTTGCTGCTGCTGCTGCTATACCATCAGCAGCAGATATTCTTGCTGCTGCTCCCTGGCAGCACGACCCCAAGGGCCCCTTCCTCAGTCTATCGGACTGGGTCCCTCTAACCACCCAGCACCAGCACCAGCAGCAGCAGCAGCAGCAGCAGCAGCAGCAGCAGCAGCAGCAGCAGCAGCAGCAGCAGCAGCAGGAGGAGCTGGTGCCTGTGTGTACCTATAGAGACCCTGTGTATGGTGTTACTGTAACAACCCCACTCTC
>NW_013567969.1:3462-5131 GCF_000499745.2 Eimeria mitis
TCAGCAGCAGCAGCAGCAGCAACAACAGCAGCAGCAGCAGCAGCAGATGGAGCAGCAGCAGCAGAAGCATCAGATGCAGCAGGAGCTGGGCAGGGCGACCCAGCTTCTTTTTTTTCTTCATCAGCTGCTGCTGCTTCTCCTGCTGCTGCTGCTGCTCCTCCTCCTCCTGCTGCTGCTCCTCCTCCTCCTGCTGCTGCTTCTCCTGCTGCTGCTGCTGCTGCTGCTGCTGCTGCTGCTGCTGAGACTATCCCTCTGTTATGTAGAGAGAAGGGCCCCTCTCTATACAACGGGTGCAGCAGCATGCATGCACCTTCGGGTGTATTTATAAAGGAGAAGATAGGAGTGAGGGTGTGGGGTGTTGCTGCAGTGGATGGTTTGCTGCTGCAGCAAGCTGCTGTGCTGCAGCAGCAGCTGCTGCACTTCGTCAGCAGCACCGAAGCACTAACACCCCGGGAGCTGTGGGCCCTTGACTCTCTTTTTGCTGCTATGCCGGGTGCTGTCGTGCGCTGGCACGTGCTGCTCTCCTGCAACCAGCAGCAGCAGCAGCAGCAGCAGCAGCAGCAGCAGCAGCAGCAGCAGCAGCAGCAGGATGTCAACTGCATGCAGCAAGCCAGGCAGCAGCATTTCGCGCAGCTGCAGCTTTTTTGGAGGGCAGGATATAAGCTGCAGTATGTACAGCATGATAACCTACCAGTTTATCTAAAGGGTTAGTTTTTATTTTATTTATTTTTATTTATTTTTATTTATTTTTATTTGTTTATTTGTTTATTTATTTTTATTTGTTTGTTTTTATTTATTTGTTTGTTTGTTTATTTTTATTTATTTATTTTTATTTATTTGTTTGCAGTATGTACAGCATGATAACCTACCAGTTTATCTAAAGGGTTAGTTTTTTATTTATTTATTTTTATTTTTATTTGTTTGTTTTTATTTATTTTTATTTGTTTGTTTATTTGTTTGTTTTTATTTGTTTGTTTATTTTTATTTATTTGTTTGTTTTTATTTGTTTATTTATTTATTTGTTTGCAGTATGTACAGCATGATAACCTACAAGTTTATCTTAAGGGTTAGTTTTTATTTATTTTTATTTATTTATTTTATTTATTTTTATTTGTTTTTGTTTATTTATTTTTATTTATTTATTTTTATTCATTTATTTTATTTTATTTATTTGTTTATTTTTATTTATTTGTTTGCAGTATGTACAGCATGATAACCTACAAGTTTATCTAAGGGGTTAGTTTTTTATTTTTCTTTATTTTTCTTTATTTTTATTTATTTTTATTTGTTTTTGTTTATTTATTTTTATTTTTTTGTTTGTTTATTTATTTTTATTTATTTGTTTATTTTTATTTGTTTATTTATTTGGTTGTCTGCAGTATGTACAGCATGATAACCTACAAGTTTATCTAAGGGGTTAGTTTTTATTTATTTTTATTTATTTATTTATTTTTATTTATTTATTTTTATTTATTTATTTTTATTTATTTGTTTATTTCTTTGTTTTTTTATTTATTTTGTTTTTTTGTTTTTTTGTTTTTTTGTTTGCCTTTTTCTCTATCTTTCTATCTATCTATTTATATATTATTATTAGTATATAAGCTACAATATAAAAACATATATATATATATATATATATATATATATATATATATATATATATATATAT
>NW_013567969.1:5231-5487 GCF_000499745.2 Eimeria mitis
AATAAATAAACAAATAAACAAACAAACAAATAAATAAATAAAAATATATAAAAGTATGTGTGTATGTTATAGGTTCTCCCCTCATACACAAATAAATAAATAAATAAATAAATAAATAAATAAATAAATAAATAAATAAATGTAAATATAAATATAAATATAAATATAAATATAAATAAATTAAATAAATAAATATATGTGTATGTGTTATAGGTTCTCCCATAGAAAGACACGCCTCATACACAAATAAATAAAT
>NW_013567969.1:5578-5664 GCF_000499745.2 Eimeria mitis
CAAACAAACAAATAAATAAATAAATAAATAAATAAACAAAAAAACAAATAATATATTTATTTATTTATGTGTGTATGTATGTTATA
>NW_013567969.1:5764-6362 GCF_000499745.2 Eimeria mitis
CAAACAAACAAACAAACAAACAAACAAACAAATAAATTAAACAAATAAATAAACAAATAAATAAATAAATAAATAAATAAATAAATAAATATATGTGTGTGTATATTATAGGTTCTCCGCTAGAACGACACGCCTCTTAAATAAATAAACAAATAAATAAATAAATAAATAAATAAATAAATAAACAAACAAATAAATAAACAGATGTAAATATAAATATAAATATAAATACAAATATAAATAAATAAAATAAATAAATAAATAAATAAATAAAAATATGTGTGTGTATATTATAGGTTCTCCGCTAGAACGACACGCCTCTTAAATAAATAAACAAATAAATAAATAAATAAATAAATAAACAAACAAACAAACAAACAAACAAACAAACAAACAAACAAATAAATAAAATAAATAAATAAATAAAAATATGTGTGTATGTGTTATAGGTTCTCCGCTAGAACGTCACGCCTCTTAAATAAATAAATAAATAAATAAATAAATAAATAAATAAATAAATAAATAAACAACTAAATAACTAAATAAATAAATAAATAAACAAAAAAACAAATAATATATTTATTTATTTATGTGTGTA
>NW_013567969.1:6462-6835 GCF_000499745.2 Eimeria mitis
AAATAAATAAATAAAAATATATAAATGTACGTGTATGTGTTATAGGTTCTCCCCTCATACACAAATACATAAATAAATAAATAAATAAATAAATAAATATAAATATAAATATAAATATAAATATAAGTATAAATATAAATATAAATAAATAAACAAACAAATAAATATATGTGTATGTGTTATAGGTTCTCCCATAGAAAGACACGCCTCATACACAAATAAATAAATAAATAAATAAACAAATATAAATATAAATATAAATAAATAAGTAAACAAAAAAACAAACAAACAAACAAATAAATAAAATAAATAAATAAATAAATAAATATATGTGTGTGTATATTATAGGTTCTCCGCTAGAACGACACGCCTC
>NW_013567969.1:9499-9846 GCF_000499745.2 Eimeria mitis
TGGAGGGAAATCCTTGGTACTGTGTTAAAAAATATTATGGTGAGGGACCGAAACCTTCTGCTGCAGCAATGGCAGCACATATGCAGCAGTCTGCTGCAGTGCAGCAGCAGCAGCAGCAGGTGTTGCTGCTAGAACAACAAGAGCAGCAACAGCAGCAGCAGCAGCAGCAGCAGCAGCAGCAGCAGGAGGAGGAGGAAGATGATGATGAAGAGGGTTTATTAGATAGACTCTGGGATTCTATATCTTCTCCTTTTGCTGCAGCAATTGACTGGCTGCAGCAGCAGCTGCAGCAGCTGCAGCAGCAGCAGCAGCAGCAGCAGCAGCAGCAGCAGCAGCAGCAGCAGCAG
>NW_013567969.1:9946-10114 GCF_000499745.2 Eimeria mitis
CAGCAGGAGGAAGATGATGATGAAGAGGGTTTATTAGATAGTCTCTGGGATTCTATATCTTCTCCTTTTGCTGCAGCAATTGACTGGCTGCAGCAGCTGCAGCAGCAGCAGCAGCAGCAGCAGCAGCAGCAGCAGCAGCAGCAGGGTTTATATTTTTCTGATTCTCAC
>NW_013567969.1:10165-10580 GCF_000499745.2 Eimeria mitis
AATAAACTCTTATGGTCCCCAAAAAAAGCCAAAAAAGGTTTATATTATTTTAAGCAAAAAATAAATAAACAAGCTGTATATACACTCCATCTATATAGCAGCAGACTGCATCAATATAAAGGAGATTTTGCTGCTGCTCTTTATATGCATGCGCATGCAGCTATCTCTCTGCTGCAGCGCAGCTACTGTACCCTTCTTTGTGGGGCCCCCAGACTACTTGTATTTGGGGGCCCCGAAACAGCTAGAGAGATACCACAAGACCTAGCAGAAACAGCAAAAAGATATCTGCGTAGAGTTTATAATATTTAACTTATTTATTTATTTATTTATTTATTTGTTTATTTAACTTATTTATTTATTTATTTATTTATTTGTTTGTTTTTTTGTTTTTTTGTTTTTTTTTTTTTTTTTTTTT
>NW_013567969.1:10712-11108 GCF_000499745.2 Eimeria mitis
GTTTTTTTTGGTTGGTTGGTTAGTTAGTTATAGATACCACAAGACCTAGCTGAAACAGCAAAAAGATATTTACGCAGAGTTTATAATATTTAACTCTTTTTGTTTATTTATTTATTTGTTTGTTTTTTTGTTTTTTTGTTTTTTTAGTTTTTTATTTTTTTATTTTTTATATACCCGAAACAGCTAGAGAGATACCACAAGACCTAGCTGAAACGGCAAAGAGATATCTGCGTAGAGTTTATAATATTTAACTTATTTATTTATTTATTTATTTATTTGTTTGTTTTTTTGTTTTTTTGTTTTTTTATTTTTTTATTTTTTTATTCTTTATATACCCGAAACAGCTAGAGAGATACCACAAGACCTAGCTGAAACGGCAAAGAGATATCTGCGTAG
>NW_013567969.1:11391-11964 GCF_000499745.2 Eimeria mitis
AGAACCCCCCCAATACGTGCAGTGTATGTGCAGCCCCTCTCTAGGGGGTTTAGGGTTTAGGGTTTAGTTTAGGGTTTAGGGTTTAGTTTAGGGTTTAGGGTTTAGTTGAGGGTTTAGGGTTTAGGGTTTGGGGTCCCCCCGCCTATCCCCTGGGTATAAATAAACGAAATATATCTCTTAAGAATTTAGTTTGCTGCTGCTGCAGTTGCTGCTGCAGCAGCAGCTGCTGCTGCATGCATTTTGCTGCTGCTGCAGTTGCTGCTGATGCAGTTGCTGCTGCTGCAGTTGCTGCTGCTGCAGTTGCTGCTGCTGCAGTTGCTGCTGCTGCAGTTGCTGCTGCTGCAGTTGCTGCTGCTGCATGCATTTGTTTCTAACAAAAAAGGTTCATAGCAGCACAAACACACAAAATCCAACAACAGCAGCAGCAGCAGCAACAGCTGCTGCTGCTGCTTGTTGTGCTGCTTGTTGTGCTGCTTGTTGTGCTGCTGCTGCTGCTGCTGCTGCTGCTGTTTTTTTGCTGCTGCTGCTGCTGCTGTTGCAGGGCATTTGCTACTCACCTTCCCGCTGCAGCAA
>NW_013567969.1:12064-12460 GCF_000499745.2 Eimeria mitis
GCTGCTGCTGCTGCTGTTGCAGGGCATTTGCTACTCACCTTCCCGCTGCAGCAACAGCAGCAGCAGCAGCAGCTGCTACTGCCAGTTCTGCTGCAGCAGCAACAGCAGCAGCAGCAGCAGCAAATAAATTTATTTATTTTTTCTTTTTGCTCTTTTTGTTGCTCTTTTGCTTTTTTGTTTTTTTAGATTATTAATAACGACGGGGACAGACTTAAGCGGCTGATGATATTCTGTCTCTTCTGTTTGCATGCTGTCTCCTGCTGCTGCTGCTGCTGCTGCTGCTGCTGCTGCTCCTGCTGCTGCTGCTGTTGCTGCAGTTGCTGCAGCGCTGCTGCTGCTGCTGTTGCTGCTGTAGTTGTTGTTTTCTTCGTCTATAACTATATCTTCTTCTCCCTG
>NW_013567969.1:12560-13363 GCF_000499745.2 Eimeria mitis
GCTGCTGCTGCTGCTGCTGCTGCTGCTGCTGCTGCTGCTGCTGCTCCTGCTGCTGCTGCTGCTGCTGCTGTTGCTGTTGCTGCAGTGCTGCTGTTGCTGCTGTAGTTGTTGTTTTCTCCGTCTATAACTATATCTTCTTCTCCCTGCTGCTGCTGCTGCTGCTGCTGCTGTTGCTGCTGCTGCTGCTGCTGCTGCTGCTGCTGCAGTGTATTGAGTATAAAACTAGTATCTGTGTTTGTCTGTCCCGGCACAAAGCCAAAAGTTTTAATAAATTCTTCTTTTTCTTTTTTTGTATATTTTTTTCTTTGCCCCCAACCAACAAAACCAGAAAAAGATAAATACTCAGAACGAAAGTCTATTGGTTTTGTTTGCTGCTGCTGCGGGAATATAGCTTCATCTGCATCTGTATATACACACAAAAAAAAAATAAATTTATTTATTTATTTATTTATATTTATAGTTTTGTTGTTTTAGTTTTTGTTTGGTTTTTTTATTTTATTTATTCGTGAAAAAAAAAACAAAAAAAGAAAAAAAATAAATTAATTAATTTTTTTGTTTTTTTGTTTTTTTGTTTATTTAATATATAAAAAATAAATACAAATAAATATAAATTAATATAAATAAATATAAATAAATAAATAAATAAATAAAAATAAAAATAAATAAAAATAAATAAAAAGATATTTCGTTTTTTTAGTTATTTAGTTGTAGGGGGAGATAAGTAAAGAAAGAAAGAGACAAACTAACAGACAAAGAGAATATATATATATATATATATATATATATATATATATATATATATA
>NW_013567970.1:0-570 GCF_000499745.2 Eimeria mitis
CTCCTTTTTGCACTCAAAGTAAGGGTTTAGGGTTTAGGGTTTAGGGTTTAGGGTTTAGGGTTTAGGGTTTGGCTGAGAGGGAGGAAGGGTTCAGGGTTTAGGGTTTGGCGGAGAGGTGGTGGAGGGTCGAGGGTTTAGGGTTTTGGGTTCAGGGTCTTGGGTTTAGGGTTTAGGGTTTAGGGTTGGCCGAGAGTGGTGAAGGGTTTAGGGTTTAGGGTTCGGCGCAGAGGGTCTAGGGTTTAGGGTTTAGAGTTTGATCGAGAGAGGAGAAGGGATTATGGAGAAGAGGGAAGGGTTTAGGCAAAAGCTCGGATGGTTTAGGGTTTAGTGGTTAGGGTTTAGGGTTTAGGGTTTAGGGTTTAGGGTTTGGGGGCTAGGGTTTAGGGTTTGTATATTTCATGTATATTATGAAACACTCATCAATTATCTCTATCATTTATTTTTTTATTTTTTATTATTTATGGTTTTTGAGGGTTTAGGGTTTAGGGTTTAGGGTTTGTGGTTTGTGGTTTGTCTAGAGAAAACCCTCGTATAAATTAATTATATGTAGATATAACAAATTATATATAA
>NW_013567970.1:582-966 GCF_000499745.2 Eimeria mitis
GTTTAGAATATTTGAGGGTTTAGGGTTTTTGAGGGTTTAGGGTTTAGGGTTTAGGGTTTGTGTTTCGGGTGGAACACCCAACCCACCTCCCCCTCCTCTGCAGCAACCACGATAAATTCTCTCTACAAAATACATGAACTACTCTAATATATAATAATTCAGAGTATTTGAGGGTTTAGGGTTTACGAGGGTTTAGGGTTTACGAGGGTTTAGGGTTTATGTTTCAGATGAAATACCCCACCAAAATCCACCTATTACGGGGCAACCACGAATCCCCGCGTATAACCACAATCCATGAAATAATCTATTAAACAATAATCTAGAAAATATGAGGGTTTAGGGTTTACGAGGGTTTACGAGGGTTTGTGTGTTCATCAGTTGAAA
>NW_013567971.1:0-452 GCF_000499745.2 Eimeria mitis
CCAAATCTAGAAAAAATGCATACAACAGGAAGCGGCGTGAGCGAGAGAAGTTTCCGCCTCCTCTACAAATGACAAGGCTTGTTTACTGCATGACGTATCACGGTATTATCTCTGTTAATCATATAATATTCTTGCCGGTAGCACGTTACTGTTTCTAACCAGCGCCTGTACATGCAAACCATAGTGCCCGATGTGTGGGGCTGCCGAACAACGAGCCCATGCAGACCTCGCCTGCTTGCTGGACACAACGACACCTGCTATTTCTCATATATCCCATACGTTTCCCCGAAAGGGAGTTCTCTCTGCGTTCCAACAATCCTGCAAAGTTTGATTTCTCAACTCGAGCTGTTTCGTTCCTTTCCTGGAGCACGGTTAATTCATTAGAGAATCCCTGACAGTTACAAACACTCCAATTACGTATTGGAGGCCACTCGTGAGTTCTCACCCCAATG
>NW_013567971.1:552-623 GCF_000499745.2 Eimeria mitis
AGTTTCCCCGAAAGGGAGTTCTCTCTGCGTTCCAACAATCCTGCAAAGTTTGATTTCTCAACTCGAGCTGT
>NW_013567971.1:723-1146 GCF_000499745.2 Eimeria mitis
TCTGATTAGTCGCACTGACACTGTACCACGACGAGCGCATGCGAAAACGTTCCAAAGCCCGGCGCAAGCTGCCCGTGTAAAGTTCAGCGCAAGACAAACCGACAAAATTAATTTTCCAACAAACCAACCGCTCACGCGTAGGGTGGTTGGTCGTGGCAGCAGGACAGCGACTCGCGCATACATACAGTTCAGGTCTAACGTGCTCCCGGTCTACATCGTTTGGCCTGCCCTAATGCCAATACGAAAAGCCGGACATTTACACGCACTCGCTTCAGTGCATCCGATCATATTGAAGCGTTGCTCCAAAAACTCAATCCACTGCAACATTCGCAGCACTTATAGCATGATGCTTGATCGCTTGTAAAGCAACACAGACGCATAGCATAGCTTATTTCCCATTGCTGTTCCGTGTGCGAACGCCCC
>NW_013567972.1:0-362 GCF_000499745.2 Eimeria mitis
GGTGTATGTGCAGCTGTTTGTTTTGTTTTTGTTTTATTACTTACTTTCTTTCTCTCTCTCTTTCTCTGTCTTGCTGCGTCTCTGCTGCTGCTGCTGCTGCTGCTGCTGTTGCTGCTGCTGCTGCTGCTGTTTGTTTGCTGCTAGACGGCCCCTCCCATGCACCACATACCTCCCTCTCGTGCTGCCGCTGCTGCTGCTGCTGCTGCTGCTGCTGCTGCTGCTGCTGTTGCTGCTGCTGCTGCTGCTGCTGCTAGCAGAAGGATATACAGGTATGGTTGCTGGGTTGAGTGTGTCTGTTTTTTTTTCTTTTTTTTCTGTTTCTCTTTTCTCTGCTGCTGCTGCAGCTGATGCATTTGAACCCA
>NW_013567972.1:618-965 GCF_000499745.2 Eimeria mitis
TGCTGCTGCAGGTTCCTCTGGTACAGTTCCAGGTGTTGCTGCAGGAGCAGCTGCTGCTGCTGGATCTGCTGCTGCTGCTGCTGTTGCTGCTGCTGCTGGTGTGTGCTCTGGCGAGTTGAGGGAGGGGAAGCCAAGAATAGCTTCATTTGGTTGGTTTATGCTGCTGCTGCTGCTGCTGCTGCTGCTGCCCGTGCAGCAGCCCCACAACCTGAACAGGTGTCGAGACACCTCAGCAGCGTTGTCTTCTGCAGGAGCAGGAGCAGCAGCAGCAGCAGCAGCAGGAGCAGCAGCAGCAACCGAGGGGTCTATAAGAGGCGCTTCTCCGAATCCGCTGCTGCTGCTGAGAC
>NW_013567973.1:0-610 GCF_000499745.2 Eimeria mitis
TATATACATATATTTAAACATACACACACACACACACACATATATATATATATATATATATATATATATAAACACATATATGTATATATATACATAAGCATACACAGAAGAAAGCAGTGACAAAGATATAATGAGAGAGAGAGGCAGGGAGGGAGGGAGGGAGGGAAGGAGGCAGAGAACCAGAAAGAGCGAAGGAAAGAAAAAAGAAAAAAATAGAAAAGAAGAGAAAGAGAGACAGAGAGACAGAGAGACAGAGAAAGAGAGAAAGGAAGAGAGAAAGAGAGAGGAAGAAAGAAAGAAAGAAGGCGAAAATGAGAGAAAGGGAGAAAGAGAGAAAGAGAAAGAGACAAATAGAAAGACAGAAAGAGAAAAGGACAGAAACAAAGAAAGCGAGAAAGAGAGAAACAAAGAAACAAAGAAAGCGAGAAAGAGAGAAACAAAGAAACAAAGAGAGACAAAGAAAGAGAGAGGAGAGAAAAAGAAAAAGAGAGAAGAGAGAAAGAAAAAAAAAAAAGAGAAAGTGTTGGTGTGTCTCAGGATATACTGCAGAAAGAGATAAAGAAAAAAAAAAAAAAAAAAAAAAAAAAAAAAAAAAAAAAAAAAAAAAAAA
>NW_013567973.1:631-965 GCF_000499745.2 Eimeria mitis
GTATCTCACGATATACTGTTGCTGCATTTCCTGGGAGATGCCGGTGATTTTTTTAATTTTAAAAAAGAGACAGAGCCAAGCAGCAAGCAGGGGTTTGAGTTTGTCTTCATACCAAGAAGGAGACAGCAGCAGCAGATGGGGACTCTGCTGCAGCGCCTGCTGCTGCACCCCCTGCTGCAGCTGCTGCCGTATTAAACCCAACAAACGCCACGTCTCCGCTGTGCCCGTGCAGCTTACTGTTGTCTTGCCGCTGTATACACACACATATATATATATATATATATATATATATATATATATATTTATTTATATATATACATATTATATATATATA
>NW_013567974.1:0-320 GCF_000499745.2 Eimeria mitis
CAGCAAAAAAACAAAAAAAAAGAAAACAAGCTCAGTTGAGGTGTACGTACACCGCAAAAGTGACGGCGTGTTGAGGTGTATGTACACCTCAAATATTAATAATAATAATACTAATAATAATAATAATTTTATTATTTTTTTAATATTCTTTTTAATATTACTGTTATTAATACTACGAGTTTCCTTTTGCGTCTGTCTGCTGTATTTTAATTATCTTCTGCTGCATTTATCTGGATTATAAACACCCGTTTATTTTCATTTGAATAAATAAATATAATTCATTTTAATTTAATTTAAAATAAATTAAAAAAAAAAAAAAA
>NW_013567974.1:589-964 GCF_000499745.2 Eimeria mitis
TTTTATTAATTTCTTTTTTATTTATATTTATTATTATTTATTTATTTAAAAACAAATACAATTAACGTAATAAACATCAATGACTAATAAACTAATAATATGAGTATAAATACGAAATATATTGATGATAATAAATAGAAGAAACAAATAAAATAAAATAATAATAAAAAAAAATAAAAAACAAATAAAAATAAATAGAAGGAAAGATAAAATTAGTAATAAATAGTACAAACAACCAAACTGATAATAAATATTAAAAACAAAAAATAATAAACACAACAAACGAACAAATTAAAAAACTAAAGAAAAACAAAACAAGAAAATTAAAACGCACTAAGTACAGATGCATGCATAACATGTGGGGGTTAGCTGTGC
>NW_013567975.1:5169-5324 GCF_000499745.2 Eimeria mitis
ACTCTTTATTATTTGTGTTAGTGATTGCTTCTGTTAGCTCAGCAATCTGCTGCTTAAGTTTTTCGTTTTCTTTATAAACTTCATTTATATTTTTTTCTCTTTCTTCTTTGTTGCTTCTCTCTCCTGCTGCTGCTGCTGCTGCTGCTGCTGCTGCA
>NW_013567975.1:9317-11716 GCF_000499745.2 Eimeria mitis
TAGCTAGCTAGCTAGCTAGCTAGCTAAAATCTGGTTACTGATAGGCTAGCTAGCTAGCTAGCTGGCTCTCTAGCTAGCTACTCCTCTAGCTAGCTAGCTAGCCGACAGCTAGCTAGCTAGCTATCTGTCTATCTATCTATCTAGCTAGCTATATATCTAGCTAGCTATCTGTCTAGCTAGCTAGCTAGCTATCTGTCTAGCTAGCTAGCTAGCTAGCTGCATAGCTAGCTGTCTAGCTAGCTAGCTAGCTAGCTAGCTGGGGGAAAGGAGAAAGCGACGGACTGCAATGGGGGCATTTGCGGTTGCGGGCCTTCACATTCTTCTCTATGCACTCTNAGGAGAAAGCGACGGACTGCAATGGGGGCATTTGCGGTTGCGGGCCTTCACATTCTTCTCTATGCACTCTGCACGCCACACATACACCACAAACCCTAAACCCTAAACCCTAAACCCTAAACCCTAAACCCTAAACCCTAGACTCGATGCCAGGGAGGATCTAAGCTAGCGCCTTGTCACCGCCACCTTCAAAGACAGCCTCATAGAAACCCTAAACCCTAAACCCTTGCAAACCCTAAACCCTAAACCCTAAACCCTAAACCCTTGCAAACCCTAAACCCTAAACCCTAAACCCTCGTTTACCTTGACAAAACATGTGGCCGCACTTAACGAGGATGTGATCTTTAAAGCGTTCATTGCAAACCCCGCAGAGAAGCCGCCGCTGCGTTGCATACAAACCCTAAACCCTAAACCCTAAACCCTTGCAAACCCTAAACCCTTGCAAACCCTAAACCCTTGCAAACCCTAAACCCTAAACCCTCACGCGCATTGTATCGTTCTCCTCTTGCAGCAAATTGTTTATAGACAACGAAGGGTCTTCAGAGGCAGCCAAAACTGTACACACACAACCCCAAACCCTAAACCCTAAACCCTAAACCCTAAACCCTCAAGAGCTTGTTTTGCCTTCTATACTACCACTAACTTTAGCGTTTAGGGTTTAGGGTTTAGGGTTTAGGGTTTAGCGGCAGATGAACCCTCGCTGGTTATCGTCTTGAAATTTTCTTATCTCCTAAACCCTAAACCCTTGCAAACCCTAAACCCTAAACCCTTGCAAACCCTAAACCCTAAACCCTTGCAAACCCTAAACCCTAAGCCCTAAACCCTAAACCCTTACAAACCCTAAACCCTAAACCCTTGCAAACCCTAAACCCTTCCAGCCCCTAAACCCTCGCAAACCTTGCAAACCCTAAACCCTAAACCCTAAACCCTAAACCCTAATAAACCCTAGAAAAGGGTTTGCATACGTCTTTTTTTTTCTTGTTTTTCATATTTTTCTTTCATCTTTTGTAGTTTTTTATCTGCTTCTATTCTCGCTTCTGTTTGTCTCCTTAATGATGCCTCTAAAGAAAAAACTTTTGTTTGGTGTTCTTCTATTACACCCTCAAATGCCTGCATAAACCCTAAACCCTAAACCCTAAACCCTAAACCCTAAACCCTTGAAAACCCTAAACCCTCAATTTAAAAAAAGTATTATACAGGGATTAATTCAAGGAATAGGGTTTAGGGTTTTGGCTGGTCAGTGTCTAAACCCTAAACCCTCATATGATACAACAAAGGGTTTAGGGTTTATAAGGGTTTATAAGGGTTTATAAGGGTTTAGGGTTTAGGGTTTTGTCTTCACTTTGTTTGCTTCAGTAAGCAGCTGCAGCTCTCTCGCCATCTCATCATTCTGCAAAGAAAACCCTCAAACCCTAAACCCTAAACCCTTATAAACCCTTATAAACCCTTATCTTATAAACCCTTGCAAACCCTAAACCCTCATAAACCCTCATAAACCCTAAACCCTTACAAACCCTAAACCCTCACAGTTTTAAACAATTTTTCTCTTTCTGTACGAAGCGCCTCAAAGCAGCTCGCAATTTCATCTCGTTGCTGATCTGCTACTGCCTGCATACACCCCAAAACCCTAAACCCTAAACCCTTGCAAACCCTAAACCCTTACAAACCCTAAACCCTTACAAACCCTAAACCCTTGTAAACCCTAAACCCAAAGCACTAAACCCTTGCAAACCCTAAAACCCTTGTAAACCCTAAACCCCTGCAAACCCTAAACCCTAAACCCTTACAAACCCTAAACCCAAAACCCTTACAAACCCTAAACCCTTGCAACCCCTAAACCCTAAACCCTTGCAATCCCTAAACCCTAAACCCTAAACCCTTGTAAACCCTAAACCCTAAACCCTTACAGCTCTGTGTTGCGCTTGTTGGAGAGCATCTGAGAAGGCTTTATTTTTTGTGTTGAGTTGTGTTATTTGTTGTTTTTCTATTTTTAGTTTTTCTTCTTGTAAGCGGCCTATTCGCATCAGCAGCTGCTGCTGCTGCTGCGCTGCTTCTGCTGCTGC
>NW_013567975.1:11816-11880 GCF_000499745.2 Eimeria mitis
TAAGCGGCCTATTCGCATCAGCAGCTGCTGCTGCTGCTGCGCTGCTTCTGCTGCTGCCTTCTGC
>NW_013567975.1:12017-12316 GCF_000499745.2 Eimeria mitis
GTTTTTCTTCTTGTAAGCGGCCTATTCGCATCAGCAGCTGCTGCTGCTGCTGCGCTGCTTCTGCTGCTGCTACCGCTACTTCATCTCCCGCTGCTACTGCATCTCTTGTTTTGCTGCTGCTGCTGCTGCTGCTGCTGCTACTGCTGCTGCTGCTGCTGCTGCTACTGCATCTCTTGCTTTGCTGCTGCTATTGCTGCTGCTGCTGCTGCTACTGCTGCTTCTGCTGCTACTGCTGCTGCTACTGCTGCTTCTGCTGCTACTGCTGCTTCTGCTGCTACTGCTGCTACTGCTGCTGCTGT
>NW_013567976.1:0-121 GCF_000499745.2 Eimeria mitis
TGCCTGGGACCCTCTATACTGTGAGAAACTGCATGCATAATATGGGGCTTCAAAAAAAAAAATATATATATCAGTGCATGCATGCATGCATGTATTGGTTGTGCATGCATGCATGCATACA
>NW_013567976.1:221-624 GCF_000499745.2 Eimeria mitis
GTATATATTTACATATATACATGTATGTATAGATAAACATATAAAACTTTTGTTGTATCATTCTCTGCGTAACGCTTTTATAAATAAATTTTACTTTTATACTGCCTGGGACCCTCTATACTGTGAGAAACTGCATGCATAATATGGGGCTTCTGCATGCATGCATGCATGCATGCGCAGTGCATGCATGCATGCATGTATTGGTTGTGCATGCATGCATGCATACACGCATGCATGCATGCATGCATGCATGCATGCATGCATGCATGCATACACCGCCCCCAGGGAGCCCGGGGGCTGAAGGGGAGAAGGCTCGTTCTTCTGCAGTAAAATTTTTTTAATTAAATAAAAAAATAAATATTTAGCGAGCGAGAGAAGAAGCCGTTGTTTATTATATTTATTA
>NW_013567976.1:724-1143 GCF_000499745.2 Eimeria mitis
CAGCCCGGGCGCTGAAGGGGAGAAGCCTCGTTCTTCTGCAGTAAAACTTTTTTAATTAAATAAAAAAATAAATATTTAGCGAGCGAGAGAAGAAGCCGTTGTTTATTATATTTATTATTAGGGTTTAGGGTTTAGGGTTTAGGGTTTCTGTGCAGTTTATATTTGTTTACACTTCTCTTATACTGCTGCTGCTGGGATCGTCTCCAAAGACGACCCCACTCACACCCCACACCTACCCCCCCATGCATGCATGCATGCATGCATGCATGCGTGCATGCGCAGTGCATGCATGCATGCATGCATGTATGCATGCATGCATGCAGTGTACAGCTGGGATCGTCCTGGGATCGATGCGGGATCGTTGTGGGGTTTCTGCGGGGCCCCCCTGCAGCTAGCTGCAGCTAGCTGTAGCTAGCTGT
>NW_013567977.1:0-692 GCF_000499745.2 Eimeria mitis
CTGCTGCTGCTGCTGCTGCTGCTGCTGCTGCTGCTGCTGCTGCTGCTGCTGCTCGGCGAGGTCGAGAGGTCTCTATCTACGTCTGGTGTTTATTGTTTGGGTTTATTAAAATGTTTATAAAATATATTACTTATAAATAAATTGTTTTTATTTTTTTTATTTTAACATTATAAATTATATTATATATATATATATAAATATATATATATATATATATATTGTTCTTCTGCTTATCCTCATAAATCTTCTTGTGTACCAACCCCAAACCCTAAACCCTAAACCCTAAACCCTAAACCCTAGACCCATAAAAAACTCTAACGATCCCCACACAGTCCCCACACGATCCCCAATAGACCCTAAACCCTAAACCCTGAACCCCAAACCCTAAACCCTAAACCCTATACACCAACACACCGATCCCAGGCCGCCTGGGATCGATCACGGGATCGTCTGGGGATCGATCCCAGGCCGCCTGAAACCCTAAACCCTAAACCCTAAACCCTCAACCCCAAACCCTAAACCCTAAACCCTAAACCCTAAACCCTAAACCCAGACGATCCCGGGATCGATCCCCATGGAGACGACCCCACAGACAGGAGGAGAAGCTGAGGAGCTGTATCTGTCTATCTATCAACAACAGCAATAGAAAGAAAAATATAAACCTAAACCCTAAACCCTAAACCCTAAACCCT
>NW_013567977.1:820-963 GCF_000499745.2 Eimeria mitis
AAACCCTAAACCCTAAACCCTAAACCCTAGAAAACGATCGCTAGCTATCAGGGAGGTGTTGCCGCTTGTACATTCTACTAAACCCTAAACCCTAAACCCTAAACCCTGAAATATCTACGTAATTAAAAAGGCCTTCGGCCGAG
>NW_013567978.1:0-367 GCF_000499745.2 Eimeria mitis
TATATATATATAAATATATATATATATATATAACCCTAAACCCTAAACAAGCACAAATATAAAGACAAAGAAAAATAAAAATATAAAGACAAAGACAAACATAAAAAAAAATATAAAAAAGGATAAATACAAAGACAGAGAAAAATAAAAACAGAGATGAATAAAAAGACAAAGACAGAGACAGTTTCTATCGCTTGTCTTTGTCTTTGTTTAATTTGTCTCTTTTTTATTTTTTTTGTCTCCGCTGCTGTCTTTGTCTTTTTTTTATTTTTATTTTTATTTGTCTTTGTCTTTGTCTTATTTGTCTGTGTTTCGCTTGTCTTTGCCTTTTTATTTATTTTTTATTTTTGTTTTTATTTGTTTTTTT
>NW_013567978.1:696-963 GCF_000499745.2 Eimeria mitis
ATCTCTGTCTTTGTATTTATTTATTTCTCCTTCTGTCTACTTACTAATTTATTTATTTATTTATTTTTTTTTTTTATTTTTTTATTTATTTATTTTATTTATTTATTTATTTTTATGTTTCTGTCTAAACCCACAAAAACGATAACCAAAACTCAAAACCGAAACAACGCAGCTATTGCTGCTGCTGCTGCTGCTGTTGCTGCAGCACTTGCTGCTATTGCTGCTGCTGCTGCTGCTGCTGCTGCTGCAGCACTTGCTGCTATTGCT
>NW_013567979.1:0-410 GCF_000499745.2 Eimeria mitis
CCCCCCACCACCACCAACTCCAACAGCTCCTTTTGCTGCTGCTGCTGCTGCTGCTGCTACTGCTACTGCTGCTGCTGCTGCTACTGCTGCTGCTGCTGCTGCTGCTACTACTGCTGCTGCTACTGCTGCTGCTGCTACTGCTGCTGCTACTGCTGCTGCTGCTGCTGCTGTGTATATATTCAGATGGAGTGGGTGCCTGGTTCTGTATCTTCTTTGCTGCTGCTGCCGCAGCACCGCCGTTTTCTCGTGCTGCTGCAGCCTTCTGTTTCTGCTGTTGCTGAGTTTTCTTTTATTCTTCCTTATATACATTTCTCTTCTCCTCGGGGGAACAGACAAGACCTAGAAGCAGCGTGGGACTTTGATCTAGCCAGCAGCAGCAGCAGCAGCAGCAGCAGCAGCAGCAGCAGCAG
>NW_013567979.1:482-963 GCF_000499745.2 Eimeria mitis
GTGGTAGTGATGGAGAGAAGGGAGAGAATGGTATTGATGATAAGAGAAAGAGAAAAAGAGAAAAAAAGAGAAATAAAAAAATAAATAAAGAAAAAAAAGAAAATAAAAAAATAAAAAATAAAAATAAAAATAAAAATAAAAGTTTTCTTATTCACAATCATCTATCAATAAAAACAAAAACTCATTCTCTTTATTTTCTTCGTCAGCTGCAGCAGGCACCACAAACATACTGGCTCTCTCCTAAAGCAGCAGAAACACACCAACCAGGTGATGCTGCTGCTGCTGCTGCTGCTATTGCTGCTGCTGGTGCTGCTGCTGGTGCTGCTGCTGCTGTTGCAGGCGCTGCTGCAGGTGATGAGGCTGTTGCTGCTGCAGTTGCTGCTGCAGTTGCTGCTGTTCTTTTTGCTTTATTCTAATGCATATATATATATATATATATATATATATATATATATATATATATATATATATATATATATAT
>NW_013567980.1:0-557 GCF_000499745.2 Eimeria mitis
CTGCGACAAAGCGGGTAATTCGTGAACTTGCCAGTAGACCTGCATGCAAGAAATACAGGGTTTCAGGTCAGTTCGCGTGCCTGAACGCGCATGCACCCTAGTCGACCTGATCCCCTGCATAGAAAAACACGCACCTCCTGCAAGGCGAAGACGGGCCGAAAGTACATACCAATGTCCAGGTACAGAACGCCACGCCTTCCCGCAGGCTGTGTCTGCCACGCCTCCACCACGGCGCCGCTTTGCTGGCCGTTTGCAACAACACCACACACGCACCCAATGCACGCTCTGCAGCCATCACAGAGCTCGCCCTGCGCATGCCACTGCACCCTGTCTACAACAACACGCCCGCCAACGCACCTCGCCTCCACAACTCCGGGTTATGCTAACGCAAGCGCCACCCTTCTCCGTGCCGTTGGTTGGGCGCAGACCCACTTGGTAGCACGTAGACACAATAGGACATATTGTAGAAGATAGGCTCACCTTCATGCCCTCCAAAAACAACAGGCCGTCTCTCATCGCTCTTCTACGCGCTGCGACACAGCGGGTTATTCGTGAAC
>NW_013567980.1:657-1053 GCF_000499745.2 Eimeria mitis
GAAGAAATACAGGGTTCCAGGTCAGTTCGCGCGCCTGAACGCGCATGCACCCTAGTCGACCTCATCCCCTGCATAGAAAAAAACGCACGTCCTGCAAGGTGAAGACGGGCGGAAAGTACATACCAATGTCCAGGTACAGAACGCCACGCCTTCCCGCAGGCTGTGTCTGCCACGCCTCCACCACGGCGCCGCTTTGCTGGCCGTTTGCAACAACACCACACACGCACCCAATGCACGCTCTGCAGCCATCACAGAGCTCGCCCTGCGCATGCCACTGCACCCCGTCTACAACAACACGCCCGCCAACGCACCTCGCCTCCACAACGCCGGGTTATGCTAACGCAAGCGCCACTCCTGCTCCGTGCCGTTGGTTGGGCGCAGACCCAATTGGTAGCA
>NW_013567981.1:0-137 GCF_000499745.2 Eimeria mitis
GTAAGCCAAATCGCAGGGCTACGAGAGATAGCCGAGGATGGCCTACAGCTCGTTGGAGGCAGAGGCATTTTGTAGTGCACGGGCACTACAATAGCTCCTCTGTGTGGCCTCTAGAGACCTAGTATCATGAAAAGGAT
>NW_013567981.1:403-963 GCF_000499745.2 Eimeria mitis
CATACCCTCGCGGACCTAGCGCCCGGCCCGGCGGACCGCCAAGCTGGGGCGCGGGGATCGGGCTGAAACCGACCAGAAAAAACTATTTTGCTCTAATATTTGTCCGTGTAACTACTTGTTTTACTTTTCGCAGAGCCAGCCAGCCCGTGAAGTTACGCTCTTCCGCGCTCCTGCGGACCTTGTACGAGGTGCCGGCTGGTGAGCTATTATGCATCTTCTCTTACGTAAAGATGCCTAGTTGTGTGTGGTTCGCCTCGACCACGCGAGACTCGTTCTCCGTATGGAGCACAAGAAGGAAAAGAACTTGATGTTATTGTATCCCCCCACACTATTAAAAGCCTCTATCAAGTGCTACATTAGTCGCTTGCTGCGTCGTTGTCCCAAACTCTTCCGTGTAGAGGCGGCTTTGCCCAAATGGTCTAGTCAACCGTCGGCGGTGATGAACAGTATTGCGAGTTCCTCGTCTGCAGCTTACGTCGTGGAGGGTGATGCTATCTTCTAATAAATGTCAAACATAAGCAAATGTGAAGTTGGGCCGCCCCATAAACAGGGGACGTGGA
>NW_013567982.1:0-317 GCF_000499745.2 Eimeria mitis
CATTTCTCCCTTATTGGGGTAGAGTGCGCAGCCGAGTGCCTTCTGTGTTTCAGTGGTGGGATTCTACTAACGCGATCCATCTCTGGGTTAGCTTCTATCGAGAACGGTTCTCGCCTTGGCCTAAGCTATCAGGTTCCTCTCAAGCTTGTCGCCAGAAGTGTGCTTGTCTGTGCTGAGTTTGAACAACGCCAACGGTATCCATGCGCAGCCTGCCAAACCTGTTGGACTCATTACAGGAAGTACGTTGGTCTCACATCGTGTTCGGAGCTTCGTGACAGGCGCTAGCAGTGCAGGCGAACTTGATCATCTCCACGAAG
>NW_013567982.1:417-1052 GCF_000499745.2 Eimeria mitis
AACATTTCGGCGGAAATGCTGACCGTTCAATCAGCTGTTTGTCTGCATCAGTCCGTTGCCGCAGATGCTTGTTCGCTGGTTTGGTATTGTGGTCCTGTCGGCATTTCATTCTACATTCGCCCAAGGCATCCGCCTTTCGCTGAAAAGAGTGGTAATCAGAATGCTCCTTAACACTTTGGTGATGCTTGTTGGAGGCTGACTTGTTTTTTCGTGGATGCGGCGGTCTTTCTGGGAGGACATAGTGTGGGAATACATGAAAAGGACTGCACTGGGTTGTTTGTATGTATTGCTAGTAATAGTCTCCGATTGGAGGGATTTGGACATCGCAGTAAGTGTTCCAGTTAGGTGCGCCGGTTGCGTTGATTGTTTGTAGGAAGTGCGTCTTAGTTGCTGGCATGATACGTAGTGTTGACACTGTTGGTGTGCACCCTGCGAATGTGATGTGCATGCAGCATCAGAGAGGCAAAACTTCGTAGGGAGGAGCCTCTCACACGTTGAGCGAAACACTGCTAGATTTAGTGAGGGTGAAGGGACTGCGCGGTGCATTGTTATTTGTGTGAAAGGCGAATGCTCGGTTAAGCTGACCGTCCGTTTTGCGGGATGTGCTTTTGGTTTATAGGGAGTGCGTGTTGGAT
>NW_013567983.1:0-299 GCF_000499745.2 Eimeria mitis
ATATATATATATATATATATATATATATATATATATATATATATATATATATATATATATATAGTGTATAGGCAGGTGTTCCATATACTTCTATTTCGGGTGTATATGCAGCTGTTTATATATTTTAGTTTTCTCAGGCAAAAAAAAGAACAAAACAACAAAATAAAAGGAAATGTAAATAAAAAATAATAAATAACAAAGTGAAGAAGACAACTGCAACTGAACAGACACAAAGCAACAGCAGCAGCAGCAGCAGCAGCAGCAGCAGCAGCTGCTGCTGCTGCTGCTGCTGCTGCTGC
>NW_013567983.1:399-589 GCF_000499745.2 Eimeria mitis
CAGCTGTTTATATATTTTAGTTTTCTTAGGCAAAAAAAAGAATAAAACAACAAAATAAAAGGAAATGTAAATAAAAAATAATAAATGACAAAGTGAAGAAGACAACTGCAACTGAACAGACACAAAGCAACAGCAGCAGCAGCAGCAGCAGCAGCTGCTGCTGCTGCTGCTGCTGCTGCTGTTGCTGCTG
>NW_013567983.1:1339-1604 GCF_000499745.2 Eimeria mitis
TTGCTGCTGCTGCTGCTGCTGCTGCTGCTGTCTGCTGCTGTCCCCAGGCTTTGCATTCTTTTCTGCTCTCCCTAAAAAGCAAATTCGCTCTGATGCAGCAGCATCAGAGTCCGACGATGAGTCGCTGCTGCTGCTGCTGTTGCTGCTGCTGCTGCTGCTGCTGCTGCTGCTGCTGCTGCTGTTGCTTCTCCGCCTGGGCCTGCTGCAGCGACTGCCGCTGAACAAACGAGGGCGCCCCGCGTTCTGCTTCACATCAGCAGCAGCA
>NW_013567983.1:1704-1827 GCF_000499745.2 Eimeria mitis
GCAGCAGCACCAGCACCAGCAGCAGCGCCAGCAGCAGCAGCAGCAGGTGCTGTTGCTGCTGCTGCTGCTGCTGCTGCTGCTGCTGTTTGTATGGGTTGAAGGCCTATAAAGAGCGCTACTGCG
>NW_013567983.1:1927-2254 GCF_000499745.2 Eimeria mitis
GCAGCAGCAGCAGCAGTACCAGCAGCAGCAGCAGGAGCAGCAGCAGCAGCAGAAGCAGCAGCTGCTGTTGCTGCTGCTGCTGCTGCTGTTTGTATGGGTTGAAGGCCTATAAAGAGCGCTACTGTGGGGCCCCAGACATCAGCAGCAACTGCATGCGTCAGTACACCGCAGCAGCTGCAGCGGAAGAACTGCCAATCTCTGCTGCTGCAGCAGTTGCTGCTGCTGCTGCTGTTGCTGTAGCCTGCTGCTGCTGCTGTTGTTGCTGCTGCTGCTGCTGCTGCTGATGGCAGCAGCACCGCCTCGGCGTTTACTAACGGCCCCTCAGAT
>NW_013567983.1:2354-2918 GCF_000499745.2 Eimeria mitis
GGGCCCCAGAGATCAGCAGCAACTGCATGCGTCAGTACACCGCAGCAGCTGCAGCGGAAGAACTGCCAGTCTCTGCTGCTGCAGCAGTTGCTGCTGCTGCTGCTGCTGCTGTTGCCTGCTGCTGCTGCTGTTGCTGCTGCTGCTGCTGCTGCTGATGGCAGCAGCACCGCCTCGGCGTTTACTAACGGCCCCTCAGATGAAACCCCAACAGAAGAAAATATGCTGCTGCTGCTAGATATAGAATGCAGCAGCTGCTGCACTTGCTGCTGCTGCTGCTGCTGCTGCTGCTGCTGCTGCTGTTGCTGCTGCTGCTGCTGCTGCTGCTGCTCTAGTGATTGTTGCTGCTTCTGTTGCTCACTCTCCGGCGCAGCTGTGCCATCTACTACCCCTGCTGCTTCTGCTGCTGCTGCTGGCCCTGCTGCTGCTTCTGCTGCTGCTGCTTCTGCTGCTGCTGCTTCTGCTGCTGGCCCTGCTGCTGCTGCTTCTGCTGCTGCTGCTGCTGCTGCTGCTGCTGGTTGAGGCGACAGCAGCAGCCACCTCAGCCTGTTTAGTTTAATGCTGTAC
>NW_013567983.1:3988-4198 GCF_000499745.2 Eimeria mitis
TTGTTGCTGTTGCTGTTGCTGCTGCTGCTGCTTGTGCTGCTGCTGGTGCTGCTGGTGCTGCTGCTGCTTCTGTGCCGTCTGTTGCTGCACCTTCTGCTGCTGTAGAGCCATTGGAGTCTCCATCGTTAGCTGAGTCAGCGTGCTGCTGCTGCTGCTGCTGCTGCTGTTGCTGCTGCTGCTGTTGCTGCTGCTGCTGCTGCTGCTGCTGTT
>NW_013567983.1:4298-4469 GCF_000499745.2 Eimeria mitis
TGTAACTGAAGCAATCCCCCTGCAGCAGACAGCAGCAGCACGTCCTCTTCCTGCTGTTGCTGCTGCTGCTGCTGCTGTTCCTGCTGCTGCTGCTGCTGTTACTGCTGCTGCTGCTGCTGCTGCCACGGTCTGATCGGCAGCAGCATTCGACGATGCGTGCATCCCACGGCA
>NW_013567983.1:4609-4906 GCF_000499745.2 Eimeria mitis
TGCAATTGCTGCAGCAGCTACAGCAGCAGCTGCCGCTACTTCTTCTGCTTCTGCTGCATCTGCTGTTTCCCTTGTTGCTGCTTTTTCGACTGCTGCTTCTCTTGCTGCTGCTGCTGCTGCGGCTGCTGTTGCTGCTGCTGCTGCTGCTGCTGCTGCTGCTGCGCGTCAAATACTGAGGCGGCAATAGAAAAGTGCAGCAGCCGCAAAGACAACCAACGCGGACTGGAGGGTTGCTGAGAGCCTGCTGCTGCTGCTGCTGCTGCTGCTGCTGCTGCTGCTGCTGCTGCTGCTGCTGTT
>NW_013567983.1:5006-5724 GCF_000499745.2 Eimeria mitis
TGCTGCTGTTGTTGCTGCTGCTGCTGCTGCTGCTGCTGCTGCGCGTCAAGTACTCAGGCGGCAATAGAAAAGTGCAGCAGCCGCAAAGACAACCAACGCGGACTGGAGGGTTGCTGATAGCCAGCTGCTGCTGCTGCTGCTGCTGCTGCTGCTGTTGCTGCTGCTGCTGCTGCTGCTGCTGCTGCTGGATGATTGCTGCAGCGTGTGTGAGAGGAATGTGTGTGTGTTGGTTTGCTGCTGCTTGGTGGCTAGCTAGCTGCTGCAGCAGCAGCAGCAGCTCCAGGGGACAGAGACAAAGGAGACAGCTGCTGCTGAGGAGCCCGAAGGCCTCAAGCAACCCCACCCCCCTACCCTGAATAACAACAGATAAAACTGCTGCTGCTGCTGCTCCTCCTATTGCATGCACTGGTGCTGCTTCTGCTGCTGCTGCTGCTGCTGCAGCAGCAGCAGCAGAAGCAGCAGCAGCAGGAGAACGATAAGGGGACAGCCCTTGCTGCCCTGTGTTACGAGATCGGATACCCCCCTGCTGCTGCTGCTGCTGCTGCTGCTGCAGTTGGTGCTGCAGCAGCAGTTGCTGCTGCAGCAGCAGCTGCTGCTGCTGCTGCGGAGGGCCAATGAAAAGCACAGTGCCAGCAGCAGCAGCAGCAAACCTCAAGAAGTCCCCAAGGCGGGGTAGAAAACGAGAAAAAGCATCAGCAGCAGAAGACAAACTAGACAA
>NW_013567983.1:5824-8923 GCF_000499745.2 Eimeria mitis
TGCTGCTGCAGCAGAAGCAGCAGCAGCAGGAGAACGATAAGGAGACAGCCCTTGCTGCCCTGCGTTACGAGATCGGATACCCCCCTGCTGCTGCTGCTGCTGCTGCTGCTGCAGTTGGTGCTGCAGCAGCAGTTGCTGCTGCAGCTGCTGCTGCTGCTGCTGCTGCGGAGGGCCAATGAAAAGCACAGTGCCAGCAGCAGCAGCAGCAGACCTCAAGAAGTCCCCAAGGCGGGGTAGAAAACGAGAAAAAGCATCAGCAGCAGAAGACAAACTAGACAACTCGCTGCTGCTGCTGCTGCTGCTGCTGCTGTTGCTGCTGCTGTTGCTGCTGTTGCTGCTGCTGCTGTTAGTAGCAGCAACAAAGTCGCTATACACCAACACCTGTGGTACTGGGAGGGCCTGTGCAGACGATGCCTGCAGCATCTGCTGCTGCTGCTGCTGCTGCTGCTGCTGTTGCTGCTGCTGCTGCTGCTGCTGCTGCTCTCTAAAGTCTACTATGTGTGTGAAGGCGCTGCGCATGCAGTGTGGGGATGGCGGGGCCGAAGCAGAAATGCTGCAGCAGACAGGCGACACAATTGCTGCTGCTGCTGCTGCTGCTGCTGTTGCTGCTGCTGCTGCTGCTGCTGCGCCGGGCTCGCCGCTAGCGCAGCAGAAGTATAACTCCTTCAGTATCTGCACAGGCTGGCTAACATCGACTTGCTGCTGCTGCTGCTGCTGTTGCTGCTGCTGCTGCTGCTGCTGCTGCTGCTGTTCTGTTGCTGCTGCTGACAGCAGCAGCAGCGGGTCGTTGCGCTGCACCGGGTGGTCCACATTTGCTGCTGTTGGTGTTGCTGCTGCTGCTGCTGTTCCTGCTGCTGCTTCTGCTGCTTTCGTTCTTGTTGCTGCTACTACTGCTGCTGTTGCTGCTGCTGCTGCTGCTGTTGCTGCTGCTGCTGCAGGGGGTTTCAAGCCTGCTGTTTGTCTTGCTGCTGTGAGAGCAGCACTTGTGCTGTTGCGGCGGCGCTGCTGTTGCTGCTGCTGCAGCTGCTGCTGCAGCAGCTGCTGTCGCTGCTGCTGCTGCTGCTGCGGAACTCTATCTGTGAGAGCCGCTATTTTGCGTGGCGATTCCCCCCCTCTCTGCTGCAGCAGCTGTTGCAGCAGCACCTGCTGCTGCTGCAGCTGCTGCAGCAGCAGCAGAGGTCCCAAGACAGGAGCTGCCGCCCTGCTGCCCCCCGCAGCAGCAGAAACACCAGCAGCAGCAGCAGCAGCAGCAGGGTGTGGGGCGAGCAGCGTAGCGCATGCAAACTGTGTGTGTTTATTTTTTATAATGATTTCATCTATAACTGAGGTGTACATACACCTGAAGATGCGGAGAACATCTGCTGCTGCAGGTCTGTTTCTGGGCTGCAACTGCAGCAGCAGCAGCAGGAACTGCAGCAGCTGTTTGTTCTGCAGCAGCTGCTGCTGCTTGCTGCTAGACAGCAGCGGGATCCGCCCCAGCAGCCGCAGATAAAAAGCAGCATCAGCAGCAAACAATAAACCCCCCGTCAGCAGCTCAAAAAACAAACAACCAAGACACCATATATCGCATGCAGCCCCGAAGCAGCACCTGCTGCTGCTGCTGCTGCTGCTGCTGCTGTTGTTGTTGTGGTTGTTGCTGTGGTTGTTGCTGCTGCTCATCTTTCTTCTTCTTTCTCCCGCTGCTGCTGCTGCTGCTGCTGCTGCTGCTGAAGGGGGAGCAAGTCTTCGTTCTGTGGCAGAGAGAATTGTGCTGCTGCAGCTGAGCTGATCATCATCATCTGCTGCTGCTGCAGCTGCTGCTGCTGCTGCTGCTGCTGCTGTGTGCTGCTGCTGCGGCTGCAGCAGCAACATCTCTGGACTGTTGTTTATCTCTGTTCCTCTGGGGTGTCTAGGCAGCTCCTCCTGCTGCCCCCACAGCAACCGAGCCTCACCGAAGTCTGCTATTGCTACTACAGGCATAAACACCACCTGCTGCTGCTGCTGCTGCTGCTGTTGCTGCTGCTGCTGCTGTTGCTGCTGCTGCTGTTGCTGTTGTATTTGGTGTGGGTGTTCTGTTTGCTGCTGCTGCTGCTGTTGCTGCTGCTGCTGCTGCTGCTGCTGCTGTTGCTGCAGCTGCTGTTGCTGCTGCTGCTGTTGCTGCTGCTGCTGCTGGTGCTGCAGCAGCAGCAGCTGCTGCTGCTGCGGTATAGGTATAACATGGGTTGTGTCTATAAGGATATTGTTGCACTTTATATCGTAATGTGAAACTCCTGCTGCATGCATAGCAGCAACAGCAGCAGCAATCTGCTCAAAGACACCCAGCAGCACAGGCAGATACTCAACACGCAAACCAAACTCATCCTGCTGCTGCTGCTGCTGCTGCTGCTGTTGCTGCTGCTGCTGCTGCTGTTGCTGTTGTTGCTGCTGCTGCAGTTGCTGCTGGCGGCGTTGAGGCCCTAACGATCCTCCTGCTGCCGCTCCAACAGCAGCAGCAGCAGCAGCAGGAGCAGCAGCAGCAGCAGGAGCAGCAGCAGCAGCAGCAGCAGCAGCAGCAGCAGCAACCCATTTTTTTCTCCATTCTGCTAGGGTCATGTTGTATTTTTTCATGGTTATAAAGTAAGAAAGAGAGCCTGCTGCAGCAGCTAAACCAAAATCAAAGACAACACAAATAGCTGCCTGTACACCCCGAAATGCATCCAACGAAGACACCTCCTCCAGCACACCGCTCAGCACCATGCTCGCCTGCATGCAGCAGCAGCAGCAGCAGCAGCAGCAGCAGCAGCAGCAGCAGATGCACAAGCAGCAGCAGCAGATGCAGCAGATGCAGATGCAGCAGCAGATGCAGCAGAAGCAGCAGCAGAAGCAGAAGCAGCACACGCAGCAAATGCATAAGGTGAAGAAACACCGACAGCAGCAGCAGCAGTTGCTGCTGCAGCAGCAGCTGCAGCAGCGGCTGCAGCAGCAGCAGCTGCAGCAGCAGCTGCAGCAGCAGCTAGGCCTCATCTAATATTTTTTTACATTTTATATATTCTATTTACTCCTTTATGGATGCATGCATACCTATATACTTTATTTATTTGTTTATTTCATTTATTTATTTATTTATTTATTTATTTATTT
>NW_013567983.1:10378-11037 GCF_000499745.2 Eimeria mitis
AAGTTGCTGCAGCAGCAACATCTGCTGCTGCTTCTGCTGCTGCTGCTGCTGCTGCTGCTGCTGCAGCTGCTGGGGACAAGCACACAAAAGAGAAGCAGCAACTGGCAGCGAAACCCATGGAACTCGCCAAGGCGCTGCCTGCTGCTGCTGCTGCTGCTGCTGCTGATGCTGCTGCTGGACCTGAGGAGTCTGTTGTTGCTGCTGTTGCTTCTGCTGCTGCTGCTGCTGCTGCTGCTGCTGCTGCAGCACTTGCTGCAGCCCATCAAAGACACGCCACACAACTCGTAGCGGCTCGTCATAGTTAAGCCAGCAGCAGCAGACAGTGGAGAGTTCTGCTGCTGCAGCCTCCGTTGCTGCTGCTGCTGCTGCTGCTGCTGCTGCTGCTTCTGTTGTTTCTGCTTCTGCTGCTGCTGTTGGTGCTGCTGCTGGTGCTGCTGCAGCGTCTGCTGCAGCCTCGGCTGAAGAGAGCCTTGCGTGGAGCACACACTCACTTTTCTCTTGCTGCTGCTGCTGCTGCTGCTGCAGCTGCTGCTGCTGCTTCTGCTGCTGCTGCTGCTGCTGCGCTCTACGGGTGTGGCTGCTCCCGCAGGTGCAAGTGCTGCTAGTAGGAGCAGGATGAGCTGCTGCTGCATCCTCGCTTGCTGCTGCTGCTGCTGCTG
>NW_013567983.1:11137-11381 GCF_000499745.2 Eimeria mitis
TGCGCTCTACGGGTGTGGCTGCTCCCGCAAGTGCAAGTGCTGCTAGTAGGAGCAGGATGAGCTGCTGCTGCATCCTCGCTTGCTGCTGCTGCTGCTGCTGCTGCTGCTTCTGTTGTTGGTTGTGTTGCAGCTGTTGCTGCTGCTGCTGCTGCTGGTGCTGCTGCTGATGGAGCGTTGCTGCTGCTTGCTGCTGTATGCATGCAGCTGCCCCCCCCATAGACAGCTGATAAATCTAAGCGAGGCA
>NW_013567983.1:11481-11604 GCF_000499745.2 Eimeria mitis
TCTGCTGTTTCTGCATCTGCTGCTGCTGCTGGTGCTGCTGCTGGTGTTGCTGCTGCTGCTGCAGCGTCTGCTGCAGCCTCGGCTGAAGAGAGCCTTGCGTGGAGCACACACTCACTTTTCTCT
>NW_013567984.1:0-324 GCF_000499745.2 Eimeria mitis
CACCGAAATCCATTTGTGTGCCATCTTCATAATCAAGTTGCTGCTGCTGCTGCTGCTGCTGCTGCTGCTGCTGCTGTTCTAAGGAGTACTGATCTTGCAGCTGCAGCAGCTCCTGCTGCTGCTGCTGCTGCTGCTGCTGCTGCTCCCAAGGGTTTGCTGCTTCGTCTGCTGCTGCTGCTGTCGCCTCAAACCCTAGCAGCAAGTCCTCCCCCTCCTCTTCTTCTTCTGCTGCTTCTGTCTCCATAGCTCCTAAACCCTGCAGCAGCAGCAGCAGCAGCAGCAGCAGCAGCAGCAGCAGCAGCAGCAACAGCAGCAGCAGCAGCA
>NW_013567984.1:424-505 GCF_000499745.2 Eimeria mitis
TCCTGCTGCTGCTGCTGCTGCTGCTGCTGCTGCTGCTGCTGCTCCCAAGGGTTTGCTGCTTCGTCTGCTGCTGCTGCTGTC
>NW_013567984.1:605-936 GCF_000499745.2 Eimeria mitis
TGTAGATGTATTAATACAGCTGCAACAAATGCAGAAAATGCAGATAAACCCTAAACCCTAAACCCTAAACCCTAATATCAGCAACAACTACAAACGCCATAATGTATTTGCCCTGTACACACCCCTAAACCCTAAACCCTAAACCCTAAACCCTAAACCCTAAACCCTAAACCCTAGACTTACAGTTGAGAGACTTTGTTCTGTTTCGTCAGCTGCTGGTGGTTCGCCTTCTAATTCATTTCGCAGCCTGCGTATATAAACCCTAAACCCTAAACCCTAAACCCTAAACCCTAAACCCTCGTCAAGGAGGATGTATTTAACATTCTCTATG
>NW_013567984.1:1036-1232 GCF_000499745.2 Eimeria mitis
CGGTGGTTCGCCTTCTAATTCATTTCGCAGCCTGCGTATATAAACCCTAAACCCTAAAACCTAAACCCTAAACCCTAAACCCTAAACCCTAAACCCTCGTCAAGGAGGATGTATTTAACATTCTCTATGCTGCTTTCAGCTTTAAACGGTATTTCTAGGGTTTAGGGTTTAGGGTTTAGGGTTTATTGTTTATTAT
>NW_013567985.1:0-133 GCF_000499745.2 Eimeria mitis
GCTGCTGCGGCGCCGGCGGCGGCGGCAGGTGCGGGGGCGAAAGCGGGAGCGGGAGTTGCTGCTAAAAAAAAAGCTGATTCTGCTGCAGCAGCAGCAGCAGCAGCAACATGCAATACTACTGCAGCACATACTG
>NW_013567985.1:233-737 GCF_000499745.2 Eimeria mitis
TGTGTGTGTGTGTGCTGCAGCAGCAGCAGCAGCAGCAGCAGCAGCGGCTTGTCTGCTGTTGAGCGTTTGGTAGCAGAGCATAAGACACTGCCTGTGGGGTGGGAGTTTGAGCTGTCTCCGCACCCTGTTGCTGTTGCACTGCAGCAGAACAGCTTCATCCTGCTGCGGCTGCTGCTGGCAGCAGATCCTCCTGCTGCTGCTCCTCCTGCTGCTGCTGCTGCGGCGCCGGCGGCGGCGGCAGGTGCGGGGGCGAAAGCGGGAGCGGGAGTTGCTGCTGCAGCAGAAAGTTCTGCTGCTGCTGCTGCTGCTGCTGCTGCAACTCATGCTGGCAGTTCAATCAATCCTGCTGCTGCAGCAGCAGCAGCAGCAGCAGCAGCTGATTCTGCTGCAGCAGCAGCAGCAGCAGCAACATGCAATACTACTGCAGCACATACTGCTGCTGCTGTTGCTGCTGCTGTTAATGTTGCTGCTGTTGCTGTTGCTGCTGTTGCTGCTGCTGCCTTT
>NW_013567985.1:837-1071 GCF_000499745.2 Eimeria mitis
AGCAGCAACTGCAGCAGCAACTGCAGCAGCAGCAGAAGACACAGACAATGCACCACAGTTTGTTGCTGCTGCACTGCAGCAACTTGCTGCTGCTGCACCTAGGGGATTCTTCTCTGTAGCTGTACGTCTCCTCTTGCTGCTGCTGCTGCTGTTGCTGCTGCTGTTGCTGCTGCTGTTGCTGCTGCTGTTAATGTTGCTGCTGTTGCTGTTGCTGCTGTTGCTGCTGCTGCCTTT
>NW_013567986.1:0-171 GCF_000499745.2 Eimeria mitis
GCTGCTGCTGCTGCTGCTGCTGGTTTGCTGCTGCAACAGAGAAGCATTCTAGCGGCAAGCCGCAGAGACCGGCGATGAGGGGAGCTGTCTCCTTCAGCAGAGCAGCAACTGTCTCCTCACTGCAGCAAATAGATACACGGCAACGCTCACGCTGCTGCTGCTGCTGCTGCT
>NW_013567986.1:450-712 GCF_000499745.2 Eimeria mitis
GCACAGCAGCAACAAATATATTAAAAAAAAAATAAAATAAAATAAAATAAAATAAAATAAAATAAATAAATAAAAATAAATAAATAGATAAATAAATAAATAAATAAATAAAATTAAATAAATAGGAATAAAATAAATAAATAATTAAATAAACGAAAGAAAAAATATAAATAAATAAAGAAGTATGAATAAATAAATATAAATATAAATATAAATATAAATATAAATACAAATAAATATAAATAAATAAATAAACAAATAA
>NW_013567986.1:784-962 GCF_000499745.2 Eimeria mitis
AGATAGAGAAAGGAGACAAAAAAAAAGAAAGAAAAAGAAAGAAAAAGAAAGAAAAAGAAAGAAACAAAATATATTATTATTTATTATATAAATAATAAAATATATTAGTGCTGCTGCTGCTGCTGCTGCTGCTGCTGCTGCTATGCTGAGGTGTATATACCTCTCAACACAGGCCAAG
>NW_013567988.1:2500-4953 GCF_000499745.2 Eimeria mitis
CCCAGTCGGGGCCCAGGGCGTCGCTAG
The DNA here is from genome assembly GCF_000499745.2 of Eimeria mitis. NCBI lineage: Eukaryota > Apicomplexa > Conoidasida > Eucoccidiorida > Eimeriidae > Eimeria > Eimeria mitis. The sequence continues at coordinate 2,528 of NW_013567988.1, forward strand.
CGCTGCAGTCAAGCATTGCTGCTGCTGCTTCTGCTGCTGCTGCTGATGCTTCGGCTGCTGCTGCTGCTGCTGTGCTTGCTGTATCACCTCCTTGGGCATCCACCCCTGCAGCAGAAGCAGCTGCTGCTGCTGCAGCTGCTGCTGCTGCCTGCGTAGGGGGCACGCATGCTGCGGTGATGAAGGTTTGGTTTGTTTGCTGCTGCACGCAGCAGCAGCGGATGAGTTGCTGCTGCAGCTGCTGCTCTTCGAGAACAAATTCAGAGGCAAAGGGCCTCCGTTGTTGCTGCTGCTGCTGTTGCTGCTGCTGCTGCTGCTGCTGCTGCTGCTCTGATATGTGTAGGCGAACGAATCCAGGTGTATAGATAGCCACCTGCAGCAGCAGCAGCAAGCCGTCGTTGTGGCGGCGGACGGTCATAGAGAAGGTCCACTCTTGCAGCAGCTGCTGCTGCTCTTGCTGCAGCACATGTTGCTGTTGCTGCTGCTGCTGCAGCAGCAGCAGCTGCTGCTGCTGCTGCTGCGGGATATGGAGACGGAACGACTCTGGGATCGCTCTATACAGCGCAGGGAAGGGTCTCGCAGGCTGCTGCTGCTGCAGCAGCAGCAGCTGCTGCTGCTGCTGCTGCTGTTGGCCGTTGAGTTGCTGCTTTTGTTGCAGTTGTCGTGTTCTGTGCTGCTGCTGCAGCAGCAGCAGCAGCTGCGCATACAGCTGATACCGATAACAGAAGGGCGCTTGTGCTGCGCTGCTGATGAAGACGGGTGGTTTCTGCTTCTCTTCTCCCATTTGCATCAATAAAAAACAAAAAAATAAAAAAATATATAAATAAATATTTTAAATAAAGCTGCATATACACCCCAAACAACCACCAACACGCAGAAGACAAGCAGCAGCAACTCGCCCCGTCGGCAGCGCCCGGGGGGCCCCACAGAACCAGCAGCAGCAGCAGCAGCAGCAGCAGCAGCAACAGCAGCAGCAGCAACAGCAGCTGCTGGAAACCGCTCCAGTCAAAATATAATAAATTGATAGTCTAGCGTTTTGGCTCAGGGTTTAGGGTTTAGGGTTTAGGGCTTAGGGTTTAGGGTTTAGGGTTCAGGGTTTAGGGTTTAGGGTCTCAAGCAGCGGGAGAGCGCCGCCGGGGACGAGGCCAGGACAGATCTACACAGCAGCAGCAGCAGCAGCAGCAACAGCAGCAGCAGCAACAGCAGCAGCAGCAGCAGCAGCAGCGGTAGCACTGAAAGGATCAGCAGCAGTAGCAGGAGCAGCAGGAAAAATAACAACGGCTGCGGCAGCAGCAGCAGCAGCAGCAGCTGCAGCAGCAGCAGCAGGCTCCAGACACACAGCAGCACACGGGCAGCAGCAAGATGCAAGCGTAGCCTATCCGCCGCTGCACCAGCAGCCGCAACAGCAACCACAACAACCCCAGCAGCAGCAGCAGCAGCAGCAGCAGCAACAGCAGCAGCAGCAGCAGCAGCAGCAGCAGCATGCAGCCCTCTCAGTGCAGCAGCGTCAGCGCTGAGGCCGTAGAATTTGATTTGCGGGACTGCGGCCTTTTTGCTTCTCTCCTCGCATTCACTCTACCCTCAACCTGTACACACACACACTGCAGCAGCAGCAGCAGCAGCAGCAGCAGCAGCGGCAGCAACAGCAGCAGCAGCAGCAGCGGCAGCAGCAGCAGCAGCAGCAGCAGCGGCAGCAGCAGCGGCAGCAGCGGCTGGTGGTGCTGCTGCTGTTGTTGTTGGTGCTGCCGCTGTTGGTGCTGCTGCAGCTCTTGTTGCTGCTGCCGCCCTTGTTGCTGCTGCTGCTGCTGCTGCTCTTGCTGCTGCTGCTGCTGCTCTTGCTGCTGCTGCTGCTGCTCTTGCTGCTGCTGCTGCTCTCATTGTTCTGGCGTTGCCGCAGCCAGCCTGTTGGTTGTTGCTGCTGCTGTTTTCTCTTTGTTTCTATTTGCTGCTGCTAGTGCTGCATCTGTTTCCTTGATTTGCTGCTGCTGCTGCTGTTGCTGCTGTTGGTTTCTCTGTGCGCAGCACCCGGGGGCGACGGTGGTGGTGGTGGCCGCAGCAGCAGCAGCAGCAGCAGCAGCAGCAGCAGCAGCAGTAGCGAAGAAGTAGCTGACTGGCAGTGTCTGCGGGTCACCTTTGGGCCCAAGGGTTTGCTGCTGCGGGGTGTATCGAGAGGTCGTGAGGTGTATGGGGAGCTGCTGCTGCCTGTCTCTTTCTTTCAGGGGTTTGAATACCAGCAGCAGCAGCAGCAGCAGCAGCAGCAGCAGCAGCAGCAGCAGCAGCAGGAGGAAGAAGGAGAGTCTGTATTGGTGCCCCTCAAGTCCTTTGTCAATGCTCTGCTGCTCTTTGGAGAATCGGTATCTCGCTGCTGTTGCTGCTGCTGCTGCTGTTGCTGCTGCTGCTGCTGTTGCTGCTGCTGCTGCTGTTGCTGC
>NW_013567988.1:5552-5931 GCF_000499745.2 Eimeria mitis
ATGTTCTGGTGCTGCTGCTGCTGTCTTACTCTACGCTACTTCTGCTGCTTGTGGCTGCAGCTGCTGCTGTTGGCGCTGCTGCCGTTGCTGCTGCAGCTGCTTTCTTGTGCTTCGGTGTCGCTGCTCTGCTGTCAACGTGGCTGGGATACGCTGCTGTTGCTGCTGCTGCTGCTGCTGCTGCTGCTGTTTCTGCTGCTGCTGTTGCTGCTGCTGCTTCTGCTGCTGCTGGTTCTGCTGCTGCTGCTCCTACTTCTGTTGTTGCTGTTGCTGTTGCTGCTGTTGCTGCAGGCTCACATGCGCCTGCGCTACGCCTTTGGAGAGGGGGTATTGTTGCTGCTGCTGCAGCAGCCGCAGCAGCAGCAGCAGCAGCAGCAAGTGT
>NW_013567988.1:6031-6272 GCF_000499745.2 Eimeria mitis
TGCTGTTGCTGCTGCTGCTGCTGCTACTGCTGCTGCTGCTGCTGTTTCCGATGCTGCTGTAGATCCTACTGTTGCTGCTGCTGCTGCTGCTGCTGCTGCCACTGCTGGAGACCTGCTCCATACGGTTGTGCTGCTGCTTGACCTGGGGCAACAACCCATGTTGTTGCTGCTGCTGCTGCAGCAAGTGCTGCAACTGCCCCAGGAACTCAAGACACTGCCGCTGCAGCAGGCTTTGGTTCTG
>NW_013567988.1:6372-6684 GCF_000499745.2 Eimeria mitis
TGCTGTTGCTGCTGCTGCTGCTGCTGCTGCTGTTGCTGCTGCAGCCGCAGTTGCTGCGGGAAGTGCTGCAGGAGCTGCTGCTGGGCGAAGACGACGCAGCTGCGCAGGTAGCCATAGAGTGGACCCCCCCTTTTTCTAAGGAAGCAGCAGCAGCAGCAGCAACAGCAGCAGCAGCTGCTGCAGCAAGTGCTGCAACTGCCCCAGGAACTCAAGACACTGCCGCTGCAGCAGGCTTTGGTTCTGCAGCAGCAGCAGCAGCAGCAGCAGCAGCAGGGCCTCTTCCTACTGACGACAGAAAGCTGCACCAGCCGC
>NW_013567988.1:7243-8767 GCF_000499745.2 Eimeria mitis
TAGTGTTTGTTGCGTGATATGTACAGACAGTGCAGGGGCAGACGGCGCAGCAGATTGTCTTCAGGCTGACCCCCACGGCCTTCCCCTCCTACAGGCTCACCAAGCAACACAGGCAAGCTTATACCTGCTGCTGCTGCTGCTGCTGCTGCTGCTGCTGCTGCTGTTGCTGCTGCTGCTGCTGCTGCTTTTGCTGCTGTTGCTGCTGCTGCTGCTGTTGCTGCTGCTGGCGAGTTTGGTGTTGCGGCTGATGCTGCTGCTGCTGTTGCTGGTGGTGTCTCGGCTTTTGCTGCGGTTGCCTCTGTTGCGGCTGCTGCTGTTGCTGCTGTTGCTGCTGCTATTGCTGCTGCTGTTGCTGCTGCTGTTGCTGCTGTTGCTAATGATGACGACGCAGCTTTTGCTGCTGTTCTTGCTGCTTCTGCTTTTGCTGTTGCTCCTTCGGGGGGGCAGCCGCTGCTGCTGCTAGTGCTGCTGCTGCAGCCGAAGCAGCAGCAGCAGTTAGCTTTTGTAGTGCTGCTGCTGTTATTGTTAATGCTGCAGTGCAGCAGCTGCTGGCCTGCTGCTGCTGCTGCCCGTAATGTTTGCTGCTGCTGCTCGTAGATGCGCCTTTCTGCTGCAGCAACCGCAACAGCAGCAACGTCACGAGCAGCAGCAGCAGCAGGACGAGCAGCAGCAGGATTAGGAGCAGCAACAGCAGCAGCAACAGCAGCAGCAGCAGCAGCAGCAGAGTGTGTGTTCTCTGTGTGCTGCAGACACAGCTTCTCTTTGGCCGCCCTGCAGTCGTTGGTGCCGCCGCTCAGTGAGCCCCCCAGCAGCACTCCTACCCCGTAGCAGCAGAAACAGCAGCAGCAGCAGCAGCAGCAGCAGCAGCATGAGCAGCAGCAGGACAACCAACAGCCGGAGCAGTCACAGGCAGAGCAGCAGAAGCAGCAGCAGCAGCAGCAGCAGCAGCAGCAGTAGTTGTAGGAGCAGCAGCAGCAGCACGGTGGTAGTAGTCTTGAAGCCAGTCGCTGCAATACAGGGTCTGCACACCGCTGTTATTGCTGCTGTTGCTGTTGCTGCTGCTGTTGCTGTTGCTGTTGCTGCTGCTCTTGCTGCTTCTGCTGCTGCTGCAGAGACAGCCCAGGGGCTGCGGCTGGAGTTCTCAAGCGACGGGTTTCTTCTGGCGCAGTTTCGGTACAAGTGAGCAAATTAGGGTTTAGGGTTTAGGGTTTACACAGTAGGGTTTAGGGTTTAGGGTTTACAAATTAGGGTTTAGGGTTTAGGGTTTCTAGCAAATTAGGGTTTAGGGTTTAGTGTCTAGGGTTTACAAATTAGGGTTTAGGATTTAGGGTTTACAAATTAGGGTTTAGGGTTTAGGGTTTCTAGCAAATTAGGGTTTATGCATTAGCATGTAGTGTTTAAGGATTGGGGTTTAGCGTATATGAATAAGGGTTTAGGGTTTACGGGTTCTACACTAGGGTTTAGGGTTTAGGGTTGCAGCAGCTGCATGCGAGGAAGCAAGACAACAAAGAAAAACCAACAAAA
>NW_013567988.1:8867-9077 GCF_000499745.2 Eimeria mitis
CAGCAGCAGCAGCTGCTGTTGCTGCTGCAGCTGCAGCAGCGGCAGCTGCAGCTGCTGCAGCAGTAACTGCTGCAGGAGTAACTGCTGCAGCAGCAGCAGGTGCAGCAGCTGCTGCTGCTGCAGCAGGTGCAGCAGCTGCTGCTGCTGCAGCGGGTGCTAGTTTTCTCTGTATACCGGCAGCCACTGTAGTGCCTATAGGCAGGTTTCTTC
>NW_013567988.1:9177-9566 GCF_000499745.2 Eimeria mitis
TAACTGCTGCAGGAATAACTGCTGCAGCAGCAGCAGGTGCAGCAGCTGCTGCTGCTGCAGCAGGTGCTAGTTCTCTCTGTATACCGGCAGCCACTGTAGTGCCTATAGGCAGGTTGCTTCTGCTGCAGCTGCAGCAGCAACAGCAGCAGCGATAGCAACAGCAACAGCAGCAGCAGCTGCAACAGCAACAGCTGCAGCAACAGCAACAGTTGCAGCAACAAATGCAGCAACAGCTGCAGCAGCAGCTTCTGCAACAACTGCAGCAGCTGCTGCAGTAACAGCAAGAGCAGCAGCAGCTGCTGCAGCAGCAAACCTTGCAGCTGCTGCATCTGCCTCTTCTGCTGTTGCTGCCTGGACTGCTGCTACTGCTTCTGGTGCTCTTGCCAGTG
>NW_013567988.1:9666-10825 GCF_000499745.2 Eimeria mitis
GCAGCAGCAGCAGCAGCAAACCTTGGCTTTGCTAGAATTCCCTTGGGGTGCAGAATGCCTGTGACCCCCTGCTCTGCATCGATAGCATTGGTGCTGCTGCTGCTGCTGCTGCTGCTGCTGCTGCTGCTGCTGCTGCATCTGCCTCTTCTGCTGTTGCTGCCTGGACTGCTGCTACTGCTTCTGGTGCTCTTGCCAGTGCAGCCTCTGCTGCAGGTACTCCTGCTGCTGCTGCTGCCCCTGCTGCTGCTGCTGCTGCTGCTGCAGGCTGCTGCTGCTGTGTGCTGCCTGGGCCCGGCGGGTCGTCAGGCGGAGAGTCTGTGCTGCGCGCAGTCATCAGGATGCTGCTGCTGCTGCTGCTTCTCCTGCTGCTGCTGATTCTGCTGTTGCTGCTGCTGTTGCGGGGCGTGTAGAAAGCGCTGCATTCGCTGCTTCTGCTGCTGTTGCTGCTGCTGTTGCTGCTGCTGTCGTTTGCTGCTGCCCGAGGCGAACCCACCGGCAGCAACGATGAAGGCAAAATGCTCTCTTGCGTCGGTTCTGCTGCTGCTGCTGCTGCTGCTGCTGCTGTTGCTGCTGTTGCTGCTGCTGCTGCGATGTTCTGCTGCTGCAAGTAGCTTGAGGATGCATCTCTTTGCGCTTCGTCAGCCACCGAAGCAGCTGCCGCTTCTGCGTGCTGCTGCTGCTGCTGTAGGAGCTGCTGCTGCTGCTGTAGCAGCTGTTGCTGCTGCTGTAGTTGTTGCTGCTGTTGTAGTTGTTGCTGACGCTGTTGCTGCTGCTGTAGTTGCTGCTGCTGCTGCTGCTGCTGCTCATGCAGCAGCAGACTGCCCCAGGCCCTTTCCAGGGCCTCCTCTGCTGACTGAAGGAGACGCAGAGAAGGGGAGCGAGCCTGCAGCTCTGCAGCAGCAGCAGCAGCAGCAGCAGCAGCAGCAGAAGCAGCAGCAGCAGCAGCAGCAGCAGGGTCTCGCTGCAGCGCATCGCTCTCAGATACAGGGATAGAATAGGATATCGGGGCGGGGAGAGCACCTGCCCCGCTGCTGCAGTAAGGGCTGCTGCTGCTGCTGCTGGTGTTGCTGCTGCTGCTGTTGCTGCTGCTGCTGCTGCTGCTGCTGCAGCTGGTGCTGTCGTAGGCTCCCTGGGGCGCTGTGGGGCCCAGCGGGGTCTT
>NW_013567988.1:11077-12557 GCF_000499745.2 Eimeria mitis
AGCTGGTGCTGTCGTAGGCTCCCTGGGGCGCTGTGGGGCCCAGCGGGGTCTTCAAATACTGCCTCTTCCCTGCTTGCATCCTGCTTACATCCCCTCTGCTGCTGCTGCTGCTGCTGCTGCTGCTGCTGCTGCTGCTGCTGCTGCTGCTGCTGCCGCTGCCAGCATCTATATAATCACCCACGTACATAAGCGAAGGCCGCACTGGGCTGCGGGGGAGGGGGCAGAGAGAGAGCAGCCGGTGGCTCAGCTTCACTGCAGCAGCAGCAGCAGCAGCAGCAGCAGCAGCAGTATCAACAGCAGCAGAAGTGGCAGCAGCAGCAATAGTTACAGCAACAGCAACAGCAACAGCAGCAGCAAAAGCAGCAGCAACAGCAGCAAAGCACAGCAAACAGCAACAAGAGACACACAGAGAACAATTCAAACACCCAAACACACCCCCTCTCTAAACCCTAAACCCTAAACCCTAAACTAATTCACATCCCCGCATGATACAGATGCAGCAGCAAAGACAGAGCTAGGGTTTAGGGTTTGGGGTTTAGGGTTTAGCAGTAGCTGAGAGACACAAAACCACTATACAGTGTTTCAGGCATAGAGCAGCAGCAGCAGCAGCAGCAGCAACAGCAGCAGCAACAGCAACAGCAGCAGCAACAGCAGCAGCAAGACCAGCATCATCAGCGCTGTAACAGCAGCACAGCTACACCACCAACAACAACAGCAACAAACGCAGTAGCAACTGCAGCAGCAACTGCAGCAGCAACTGCAGCAGCAACTGCAGCAGCGATTGCAGCAGCAACTACAGCAGCAACTGCAGCAGCAGCAGAAGTACCTCGCTGTTTGATGACATCTTCCTGATGGGCCGGCTGAGCAGACAAACAGAAAAGCACAGAGAAACGCATGCAGCAGCATCAGCAGCAGCAGCAGCAGGTGAAGCAGCAGCAACAGCAGCAGTTGAAGCAGCAGCTGCAGCAACAACAACTGCACCAGCAGAAGCAGCAACTGCAGCAGCAGAAACTGCAGCAACAACTGCAGCAGAAGCAGCAGCAGCAGCAGCAACAGGGACACCATTCCGGTGTCTAGAAACATCAGCACAAATGCAGCAGCACAGCTGCAGCAGAAGCAGCAGCAACGCTCAGAAGCAGCAGCAGCTGCTGCTGCAGCAACAGCAGCAGCTGCTGCAGCAGCACAAGTACAGCAGCAGCTCACTTTCCCCTTGCGACCGCCGCAGCAGCAGCAAACCTCCAAACACCGCATCATCATCTTGCTGCAGCTGCTGCTGCTGATGCTGCTGCTGCTCCCCCCAACCTTCCACTTGATCCTGCTGCTGCTGCTGCTGCTGCTGCTGCTGCCGCTTTATTGCTGCGCGAGGAGGCACAGCTAGACTGTCTGCCTATGGCAGCAGCAGCAGCAGCAGCAGCAGCAGCTGACGAGGGGCAGCAGCAACGGGAAGAACTGCAGCAGCAGCAGCCACTGTAGCAGTAAC
>NW_013567989.1:0-640 GCF_000499745.2 Eimeria mitis
CCACGCACAGGGCGCACCAGACGTCGACCGTCAAATGCAACAAAGCTACACGTCCTCGTACAGTCTGTCCTCGTAGACTCCAATACGTTCCAAGCCACGAAAATCACTTTCCAATAACCCAAGCGTTCACGCGTAGGGTGGTGTATCTTGACAGTGGTAAAGTGACTCCAGCATATATTCAGTTCGGGTCTGCCGTGCTCCCCGTCTACATCATTTGGCCTGCCCTAATGCCACTCACCCAAGGCTGATATTCGTACGCACTCGCTTCAGTGCATCCGAAAAATTGAAGCATCGCTTGAGCAACCCACGTAACTGCAGGATCTGCTGCAGCTACAGCGTGGGTCTGACCAACTGTAAGGCAAAACAGACACAGGACATGCAGCGCTTTTTTATGCAGCCCTGTTTGTAACGGATCGATGAGCAAGACTGCAGTATCCCCACGTGTAGCCACGCACAAATACGTAACGGTTCTTGCACGTGCCAATTCCTTTGGGGAGCGAGAGCCCTCAGATTCGCCACCCGCTACGTTTGCAGCATATACTGCTCAGCAAAGCCCAAACAGCCCACTCAATAACGATAAATGCAGTAGTTCACCCTGGTTAGCGAAGTGGCAGGGCCTACGTTTGCTCTGTTGCATCCT
>NW_013567989.1:657-962 GCF_000499745.2 Eimeria mitis
GTGTTGAAACGTTCTGGATGCACGCACCATCTGAAAGCAACCTACCTACGCCAGTGGTGTACTAAAGAACCATCCGGTCAAACACGCTGCAACCTTACAATGCCTTCGTCAACACTTGAAGACGAAAATGCCTCGAACAATCAGGTGTCAACGTCATTGCCTGAGCTACGATCGATGCCAACACGCACCGTCGCGCCCTTCAAAAAATTACGTGTTGGCTGTTCAACAACCTGCGCCCCAAAAGGACCCCAGCCATTCACTGTGGCTCAGTTAAGTGTACTACGCTTTTGGAGGGATTTTACTCT
>NW_013567990.1:0-472 GCF_000499745.2 Eimeria mitis
TATATATGCAGAGACATGCATGCATGCAGAGACATGCATGCATGCAGAAAAAAGCATGCATGCATGCATGCAGACACGTGCATGCATGCATGCAGAGACATGCATGCATGCAGAGACATGCATGCATGCACGTCTGTATGCATGTGTATATATATATAAATGTATATATGCATGTATGCATGCATATAAACGCATGCATGTGTGTATGTATACAAACGCATGCATGCATTCATACATTCATGCATGCATGCATGTATGAATAAATTGATGCAAAAATATGCATGCATGCATGCATGCATGCATGCAGCAGTATGCATGCATGCATGCATGCAGCAGTGTGCATGCACGCATGCATGCATATAAACGCATGCAGACACAGACATGCATGCAGAGAGAGGGATTCATGCATGCATGCATGTATATATTGAAGTATTTATACCTGTGAGATAGGATTTTGTGTTGTGTCTATAAG
>NW_013567990.1:572-1051 GCF_000499745.2 Eimeria mitis
GCATGCATGCATGCATGTATGAATAAACTGATGCAAAAATATGCATGCATGCATGCATGCATGCATGCATGCATGCATGCAGCAGTACGCATGCATGCATGCATGCATGCAGCAGTATGCATGCACGTATGCATGCATATAAACGCATGCAGACACAGACATGCATGCAGAGAGAGGAATGCATGCATGCATGCATGCATGCATCAATGCATGCATGTAAACGGAAGAATGCATGCATGCATGCAGACACAGGCATGCATGCAGAAATAAACATGCATGCAAACGCATGCATGCAAACGCATGCATGCATGCAGACACAGAGATGCATGCATGCATGCATGCATGCAGACAGAGACACAGACCTGCATGCATGCATGCATGCAAACGCATGCATGCATGCATGCATGCATGCATGCATGCATGCATGTATATATTGAAGTATTTATACCTGTGAGATAGGATTTTGTGTTGTGTCTATA
>NW_013567991.1:0-230 GCF_000499745.2 Eimeria mitis
CATATATATATATATATATATATATATATATATATGTATATTTGTGGGGTGTATCAGCAGCGGTCAGCAGCAAGAGGAGGGGTTGATTGGTTTGGTTATAAGCAAAGATAAAAACAAAAAAATAAAAAATACATTTTTTAATATAATAAATTCTTTAAAAATTAATTAGGGCTTAGGGTTTAGCTAGGGTTTAGGGTTTAGGGTTTAGGGTTTAGGGTTTAGGGTTTAGG
>NW_013567992.1:0-130 GCF_000499745.2 Eimeria mitis
CAGGAGAGCTGCAGCAGGAACGCTGCAGCAAACTAGAAGCAAATATAAAAACAAGAAAATAAAAAAAAAAAAAATTCGTTTTTTTTAATGAGCTTATTGCGGCAGAACTAACAGAATTCAAACCACTGCT
>NW_013567992.1:390-1141 GCF_000499745.2 Eimeria mitis
CAGCAGCAGCAGCAGCAGCAGGAGAGCTGCAGCAGGAACGCTGCAGCAAACTAGAAGCAAATATAAAAACAAGAAAATAAAAAAAAAAAGAAATTCGTTTTTTTTAATGAGCTTATTGCGGCAGAACTAACAGAATTCAAACCACTGCTGCACTGCTGCTGCTGCTGCTGCTGCTGCTGCTGCTGCTGCTGCTGCTGCTGCTGTAGTAGTAGTAGTAGAGGCGGCGACAGCAGCAGCAGCAGCAGCAGTAGTTGCTGCTGCAGCAAGCTGCATGCATATTTTATTTTTTTTTTTTTAGTGGTATTCTATAAAATATTTATTTTTTTAATATTTTCGTTAACTATAAGACATTTATAGCTAACCAGTGTCTTGCTGCTGCTGCGGTGGTTTGCTGCAGTTAGTAGATATAAATAAAAAATATATATTTTATTTATAAAAAAATAAAATTATATTTTGTTTATTAAGTTACCCGTTTGTTCTTATTTATATATTACAGTGTTGAGGTGTATACACAGCTCCTAGGGTTTAGGGTTTAGGGTTTAGGGTTTAGGGTTTAGGGTTTAGGGTTTGTGTAAACTTCGATTCATTTCTGCTGCATGCAGCTTTTGGGGCTTTTTCAGGGTGTTTATGTATACTATATTATATATATTATAATATATATAATATAAAAAAAAAATATAAATATATATATATATATATATATATATATATATACATATATATATATATATATATATATATATATATATAT
>NW_013567993.1:0-450 GCF_000499745.2 Eimeria mitis
TGCATGCAGCAGACACCTCATCCAGCAGCAGCAGCAACAGCAGCAGCAGCAGCAGCAGCAGCAGCAGCAGCAGCAGCAGCAGTCCCCGTCCCAACGACCGTCTGCCGCCTGTTGTGTCTCCTTCTGCTGCTCACTGTATTTTTAATTTTTTCTTTTTTTATATTTAAGGTTTTTACGAAGCCCATAGCATAGCAGCAGCAGCAGCAACAGCAGCAGCAGCAGCAGCAACAGCAGCAGCAGCAGCAGCAGCAGCAGAAGGGCCCCCAAGGGTGTGGGGCCCCGTATCGATACAAAAGAACAGCAGCAGCAGCGAAATACTTTTTTATTAAAAAAAAAAACAAAATGACTCTCAGCTCATCTTCTATACAGATGGCAGCAGATCCTGCTGCTGTTGAAGTTGTTGGGTTTAGGGGGGCAGTGAAGACACTCTTTGAGGATTTTCAGGTGTAC
>NW_013567993.1:711-775 GCF_000499745.2 Eimeria mitis
CAGCAGCAGCAGCAACAGCAGCAGCAGCAGCAGCAGCAGCAGAAGGGCCCCCAAGGGTGTGGGG
>NW_013567993.1:880-1141 GCF_000499745.2 Eimeria mitis
GCAATGGAAGGAAGAGCAAGAGCAGCAGCAGCAGCAGCAGCAGCAGCAGCAGCAAGTGTGGCAATGCCCAGCTCCCTTCTCTCTAGAGGATTTTTCTAAGGAGCATGGTATTGAGGCATTCGCTACACCAGCACCAGCAGCAGCAGCAGCAGCAGCAGCAGCAGCAGCAGCAGCAGCAGCAGCAGCAGCTCCTGCTGCTGTTGAAGTTGTTGGGTTTAGGGGGGCAGTGAAGACACTCTTTGAGGATTTTCAGGTGTACGA
>NW_013567994.1:0-196 GCF_000499745.2 Eimeria mitis
CGAGGAGCGTCGCGAGCGGCAATGGAGCCGAAAAACCTTAGATGAGACTTTCAAAAAAACAGGTGATTTCTCCCAGCCCCCAAGCCCACTGGGCTCGGCGGCTTAAGGGCCTGAATAAATATAAGGGCTTCTAAAAAGCAGTTGAGATCCTCTCCATTCACCAGGCAGCTTGAGACAGGCTATCCAAAGGCCTGGG
>NW_013567994.1:490-960 GCF_000499745.2 Eimeria mitis
ATGCAGTTAGATGCTTACGGTTTTGCGCCTTGACTCCTGCTCTGCAGCAAGAGTTCAATCAGGTATCGCAAAGATAGAGGCAACTCGGGCGTGGCCACTACCTGTCCCCACTCGAAGAGACATTCAGAAATTCCTGTGTCTCGCATCACCCTACCGGAACTTACAACGAGGGTCGCCGATCTAGCTTCAGGAACATCGTGGGCTGCCATAGAGGCAAAATACTTAAGGAAGCGCTCCCCAAAATCAGCTTCTCCCCTGTTCTTAGGCGTCTCAAACGCAGCAAACCAGTCTTCGGGCTGGTGAGGATAGGGGACTGCCCGTCATACGCTGGGATGAACCTTCCTGTACCAGGTGCTGCAAGGCAACCTCTAACATGAGTTAGCGCAGAGTTAGCTCAGGGGCCTATCGACGGCTTTGGCATGCTGCGCGTAAGCGCCTGCAAACGTTATACAAGTTCGTTACGAGGCAAA
>NW_013567995.1:0-392 GCF_000499745.2 Eimeria mitis
ATATATATATATATATATATATATATATATATATATATATATATATATATATATATGTATATATATGGCTAGCTGTAGCTAGCCAACTGCTGGTAGCTGCAGCTAGCCGCAACGCACTAGCCGGTGTACGTACAGCGGACAGCCTCTTCCTGCTTCCCTCTAAAGCCGCTAGCTAGATAGCTAGCTAGCTAGCTAGCTAGCTAGCTGCACCTAGGCGGCTCCCGGCAGGCCAGAGCAGCAGGTTGGGGCAGCTGCTGCAGCAGCAACGGGTCAGTTGCTATGGCAATGAGACAAACGTCTCCCTCAAGCAGTTCTATCTCTTCTGCTGCTGCTGTTGCTGCTGCTGCTGTTGCTGCTGCTGCTGCTGTTGCTGCTGCTGTTGCTGCTGCTGC
>NW_013567995.1:492-730 GCF_000499745.2 Eimeria mitis
GCAGCAGCAGAACCTGCTGCTGCTGCTGCTGCTGCTGCTTGGGGCTGGTGTTGTCTTAGGGGTTTAGCTGCATAGCCAGCAGCAGCAGCAAGGGGAGAAAACTGTCTTATAAATACCTGCAAGCAGCTGTCTGCTGCTTCCTTAGCTATGTGCTGCTGCTGCTGCTCTTGCTGCTGCTGCTGCTGCTGCTGCTGCTTGTGCACATACACCGCGTGCCGCACCTGGTGGCTTATCAGAC
>NW_013567995.1:986-1121 GCF_000499745.2 Eimeria mitis
TTGCTGTGCCTCCTTTGATGACGTGTACATACAGCTTGCTTGCTGAGTCATCCTCTGTTGCCCTCGCAGCAGCAGCAAGGGGAGAAAACTGTCTTATAAATACCTGCAAGCAGCTGTCTGCTGCTTCCTTAGCTA
>NW_013567995.1:1944-2191 GCF_000499745.2 Eimeria mitis
TGTACCTGCCGCTGCTGCAGCTGCAGCAGCTGCTGCTGCTGCAGCAGATAGTGCAGCAGCAAACCTGATGCAGGACCCCACAGGTCGCTGGCCGTCGCGTCACCGCTAGGATCCAGCTGTACATACACCTGAAACGGAGCAGCCTCAGAGCAGCATTGCTCTAGGGGGGCCCCCAGGGGGGCCCCCAAGGGGGCCCCCAGGGGGGCCCCCAGGGGGGCCCCTGGTACCCTCCGTAGGAGAGGCAGCA
>NW_013567995.1:2291-2617 GCF_000499745.2 Eimeria mitis
GCTGCTGCTGCTGCTGCTGTTGCTGCTGCTGCTGCTGTTGCTGCTGCTGCTGCTGCTGCTGGTGGTTGACATTCGCCCGAATGTTCTCCAGCAGCTGCACAGCAGCTGAAGCGAGCGTTTCTGCTGCTGCTGCCGTAGCAGCAGTAGCCCCATCAGCAGCATCAGTAGCAGCAGAAGCAGCAGCAGCATCAGCAGCAGCAGCAGCAGCAGCAGCAGGAAGAAGCAGGTGAGGCTTGAGTGCTGCTGCAAGAGACAGGTTGCATTGGGCTAGCGCCAGTGCTGCAGCATCTCCGTCTGTTGTATATACATGGGGGGCCCCCAGGATG
>NW_013567995.1:2717-2823 GCF_000499745.2 Eimeria mitis
ATACTGCCCATCTGCTGCTGCAGCAACAGCAACTGATGCTGCTGTTCCTGCTGCTGCTGCTGTTCCTGCTGCTGCTGCTGTTCCTGCTGCTGCTGCTGTTCCTGCT
>NW_013567995.1:2923-3368 GCF_000499745.2 Eimeria mitis
TTAGCAGCAGCAGAAGCAGCAGCAGCATCAGCAGCAGCAGCAGCAGCAGCAGCAGCAGGAAGAAGCAGGTGAGCCTTGAGAGCTGCTGCAAGAGACAAGTTGCATTGGGCTAGCGCCAGTGCTGCAGCATCTCCGTCTGTTGTATATACATGGGGGGCCCCCAGGATGCAGCAGAGGCAGCTGGGGGCCCCCAAGCCAGACCCCAGCTCGAGTACCTGCCGCTGCTGCAGCTGCAGCAGCTGCTGCTGCTGCAGCAGATAATGCAGCAGCAAACCTGATGCAGGACCCCACAGATCGCTGGCCGTCGCGTCACCGCTAGGATCCAGCTGTACATACACCTGAAACGGAGCAGCCTCAGAGCAGCATTGCTCTAGAGGGGCCCCCAAGGGGGCCCCCAGGGGGGCCCCCAGGGGGGCCCCTGGTACCCTCCGTAGGAGAGGCAGCA
>NW_013567995.1:3468-3626 GCF_000499745.2 Eimeria mitis
CCTGCTGCAGTTGCTGCTGCTGGGGATTTGGCCCGGCCCTCCAGCTCGGCCATTTGTTTTGTTACAATCTAATGTTCGTTTTATCTGTTGTGTTTATAAAAAAATAAAATAAAGTATGTAGAAAAACTAAACGAGAACACGGGGGGCCCCCCCGGGGG
>NW_013567995.1:6539-6956 GCF_000499745.2 Eimeria mitis
TTGTTTGTTTCTGTTTGCTTATCTATTTATTTATTTGTCCTTTTATTTGTTATCCACACTAAAGGTCTTTTTTTCTTTTCTTTTTTTTTTCATGTTTGTTTATCTATTTATTTATTTTTATTTATTTGTTCATTTATTTTTTGTTTGTTTTTATTTATTTGTTCGTTTATTTATTTTTTGTTTGTTTGTTTGTTTGTTTGTTTATCTGTTTGTTTGTTTGTTCGTCTGTTTATTTATTTGTTTATTTATTTATTTTGTTTGTTTGTTTTGTTTGTCTATTTGTTTATTTAATTTATCTATTTATTTATTTATTCAATTGATCTATTTGTTTAATCATCTATTTAAAGAATAAATAAATAAATAAATAAATAAATATATATATATATATATATATATATATATATATATATATATAAA
>NW_013567995.1:7056-8583 GCF_000499745.2 Eimeria mitis
TCTTGCTGCTGTGCATCCTGGCTCTGCAGTTGTTGCAGCTTCTGCATCTGCTGCTGCTGCTGCTGCTGTTTGTGCTGCTGCTGCTGTTTGTGCTGCTGCTGCATATGCTGGCTCGAATGTCCGACTGCTGCGTCTTGTGCTGTTGCTGCTGCACGAGTTGCTGCTGCTGCTGGCGCTGCTGCTGCTGCACCTCTTCATGCTGCTGCTACTACATGCACTATTGTTGCTGCTGCTGCTGCTGCTGCTGCTGCTGCTGCTGTGTTTCAGAACTTCTTGGCTCTCTGCGCCTCTAATGCCTACGATGGATGCATCGTGACGCGGTGAGAATAGCTGCTGCTGCTGCTGCTGCTGCTGCTGCTGCTTTTGTTGCTGCTGCTGTTGCTGCTGCTGCTGCAGTATTTGCTGCTGCAGCACAAGTTGCTTCTGCTATTTTCTGTAGTTTGTTGCTGCTACTGCTGCTTTTTTGTTGCTGCTGCTGCCGCTCCTGCTGCCGCTGCTGCTGCTGCTGCTGCTGCTGCTGAGCGGCGTGTTGTGTGTCTGTATTGTGTTTATGCTTCCTTTTCTCTCTTTCTCTGTCTCTCTCTTTCTCTGTCTCTGTCTTTCTCTGTCTCTCTCTGTCTCCTTTTCTTTCTTCCTTTATATTAAAAAACTTAAACTAAATTAACAACATAAATACTGTCCATAATAACTTACATTTATTTATATTTATTTCTATTTATTTATATTTATTTATATTTATTTATATTTCTTTGTATTTCCTTATATTTCTATTTGTTTCTATTTATTTCTATTTCTTTATATTTCTGTATATTTCTTTATATTTCTTTATGTGTCTTTCTATTTCTTTATATTAATTTATATTAATTTGTATATATTTATATTTATTTATATTTCTTTATATTAATTTATATATATTTATATTTCTTTATATTTCTTTCTATTTCTTTCTATTTATTTATATTAATTTATATTTATTTATATTAATTTATATTTCTTTCTATTTATTTATATTAATTTATATTTATTTATATTTCTTCATATTTCTTTATATCTATTTATATCTATTTATATTAATTCATATTAATTTATATTTATTTATATTTCTTTATATCTCTTTCTATTTATTTATATTTATTTATATTTCTTTCTATTTATTTCTATTTATTTCTATTTCTTTATATATACACTTATATTTATTTATATTAGTTTATATTTATATCTATTTATTTATATTTATTTATATTTATTTATATTTATTTATATTTATATACACAGAAACATAAAAGGCTTCGCTGTACAAATGGGGGACCCAACAAACACAGGGAAAGGCGGGCAGTCTATCTACGGCGGTTTCTTTGAAGATGAATTCGTTTCCACACTAAAAGTCCGTTTTTTTTTTTTTTATTTTTTTATTTTTTTTGTTTTTGTTTGTTTCTGTTTGTTTATCTATTTTTTTATTTGTCCTCTTATTTGTTATCCACACTAAAATTTTTTTTTTTTTTTTTTTTTTTTTTTTTTTTTTTTTTT
>NW_013567995.1:8607-9030 GCF_000499745.2 Eimeria mitis
TGTTCGTTTATTTATTTATCTATTTGTTTATCCTTTTATTTGTTTATTTATTTATCTTTGTTTGTTTGTTTGTTTGTTTATTTTTATTTGCTTGTTTGTTTGTTTGTTTGTTTATGTTGTCTGTCACACAGACACAGACACAAACATATACATATGCATATACATATACATATATATATATATATATATATATATATATATATACATATACATATACATATATATATCCATATAAATATAAACATACGCAGACCTATACATATAAATATAAATATAGTACAAATATAAATATAAATATAAATATAAACATAAGCATAAATATAAATATAAATATGCATACACATACACATAAGCACATACCCCCAAATATCCGTATAAAAATAGATAGAAACATGCAAACAAAAAAAAAAAAAAAAAAAAAAA
>NW_013567995.1:9130-9474 GCF_000499745.2 Eimeria mitis
CGTCGGGGTGTATTATCGATGGCAAACCAGGGTTCACCCAACACGAACGGTTCTCAGTTTTTTATAACTTATTCTCGTCAGCCTCATCTGAATGGGGTGTATACAGTATTTGGTAGACTTATAGATGGAATGGATACTTTAGATAAAATAGAAAAAGCACCAGTGGGCAAGAAGCATAGACCACTGGACCCCATCAAAATTATTAGTGTTCATATTCATGCTAACCCCATTGCAGAACAAGAACAACTCTAAACTTCTTTTTCTGCTGCTGCTCCTGCTGCTGCTGCTGCTGCAGCAGCAGCAGCTGCTGCTGCTGCTTGGGCTGGTGGAGAAGCAGAACTCTT
>NW_013567995.1:9574-9715 GCF_000499745.2 Eimeria mitis
CGTTCATATTCATGCTAACCCCATTGCAGAACAAGAACAACTCTAAACTTCTTTTTCTGCTCCTGCTCCTGCTGCTGCTGCTGCTGCTGCAGCAGCAGCAGCTGCTGCTGCTGCTTGGGCTGGTGGAGAAGCAGAACTCTT
>NW_013567995.1:10560-10731 GCF_000499745.2 Eimeria mitis
AAGACAGAGAGAGACAGAGAGAGAAACAAAGGCAGAAGAAGCAATTAGAGAGAGACAGACAGAGACAGAGACACAGAGAGAGACAAATACAAAGAAACGAAAAAGACAGAGACAGAGAGAGATACAGAGTAAAAGAAACAGAGACAGAGAGAAAGAGACAAAGACAAAGAC
>NW_013567995.1:10831-11825 GCF_000499745.2 Eimeria mitis
GAAAGAGACAGAGAGAGACAGAGAGAGAAACAGAGACAGAAAAAGGGAGAGAGACAGAGAAAGAGAGAGACAGAGACAGAGAGAGACAGACAGAGACAGAGAGAGAGACAGAAACAGAGAGAGACAGAGAGACAGACACAGAGAGAGACAGATAGAGACAAAGACAGAGAGAGACAGATACAGAAACAGAAAGAGACAGACAGAGACAGAGGGAGACAGAGAGAGACAGACGGAGACAAAGACAGAGAGAGACAGAGAGAGAAACAAAGGCAGGAGAAACAATCAGAGAGAGACAGAGAAAGAGACAGAGACACAGAGAGAGACAAATACAAAGAAACGAAAACAAAGACAGAGACAGAGAGAGAGACAGAGTAAAAGAAACAGAGACAGAGAGAAAGAGACAAAGACAAAGACAAAGAGACAAAGACAAAGAGACAAAGACAAAGGCAGAGACACAGAGTAAAAGAAACAGGGACAGAGAAAGACAAAGACAAAGAGACGAAGACAAAGACAAAGATAGAGACAGAGTAAAAGAAACAGAGACAGAGAGAGAGAGACAAAGCCACAGAGACAAAGACAGAGAGACAAAGACAAAGAGACAAAGACAAAGACAGAGAGAGATAAAAGAAACAAAGACAGAGAGACAGAGAGAGAGACATAAAAAGAAAGAAACATAAAAACAAAGAGAAAGACAAAACAAAGACAAGGATATATAAAAACAAAAACAAAGACAAAGACAAAGACAGAGAGATATAAATATAAAGACAGAAGACACACAGACAAAGACAAAGAGAAAACAGCAGCACCAAACGGAGACAGGAGACACAACGCAGCGGGATGCATAAACAACAAACAGGGTTTAGGGTTTAGGGTTTAGGGTTTGGGGTTTAGGGTTTAGGGTTTAGGGTTTGGGGTTTATTAAGGAGGGCTATCAAGCGGAGACACCCCAGCAGCTAACTGTCTCCGTATGCTGCTGCTGCTTTGCTGCTGCAGC
>NW_013567995.1:11925-12163 GCF_000499745.2 Eimeria mitis
CTGCTGCAGCTGCTGCTGTTTTGTTGCTGCAGCTGCTGCTGCAGAGCTCAATTAGCCTGCAGCATTAGGTGCTGCACCTGCTGCTGTTGCTGCTGCTGCTGCTGCTGCTTCTGCTGGCTCTGCTGCAGCAGCAATTGCTGCAGCTGCTTCTGCTGCTTCAGCAATTGGAGCAGCATCTGCAGCAGCAGCATCTGCAGCAGCAGCATCTGCAGCAGCAGCATCTGCAGCAGCAGCATCT
>NW_013567995.1:12263-12686 GCF_000499745.2 Eimeria mitis
GCAGAGAGAGAAAGAGACAGAGAGAGACAGAGAGAGAAACAGAGACAGAAAAAGGGAGAGAGACAGAGAAAGAGAGAGACAGAGACAGAGAGAGACAGACAGAGACAGAGAGAGAGACAGAAACAGAGAGAGACAGAGAGACAGACACAGAGAGAGACAGAGAGAGACAAAGACAGAGAGAGACAGATACAGAAACAGAAAGAGACAGACGGAGACAGAGGGAGACAGAGAGAGACAGACAGAGACAAAGACAGAGAGAGACAGAGAGAGAAACAAAGGCAGAAGAAGCAATTAGAGAGAGACAGAGACAGAGACAGAGACACAGAGAGAGACAAATACAAAGAAACGAACACAAAGACAGAGACAGAGAGAGATACAGAGTAAAAGAAACAGAGACAGAGAGAAAGAGACAAAGACAAAGAC
>NW_013567995.1:12786-13605 GCF_000499745.2 Eimeria mitis
GAAAGAGACAAAGACAAAGAGACAAAGACAAAGACAAAGAGACAAAGACAGAGAGAGAAAAGAAACAAAGACAGAGAGAGAGAAAAGAAACAAAGACAGAGAGACAGAAATACATAAAAAGAGAGAAACATAAAAACAAAGAGAAAGACAAAACAAAGACAAGGATATATGAAAACAAAAACAAAGACAAAGACAAAGACAGAGATATATAAATATAAAGACAGAAGACACACAGACAAAGACAAAGAGAAAACAGCAGCACCAAACGGAGACAGGAGACAAAACGCAGGGAGATACATAAACAACAAACAGGGTTTAGGGTTTAGGGTTTAGGGTTTAGGGTTTAGGGTTTGGGGTTTATTAAGAAGGGCTATCAAGCGGAGACACCCCAGCAGCTAACTGTCTCCGTATGCTGCTGCTGCTTTGCTGCTGCAGCTGCTGCTGCTTTGTTGCTGCAGCTGCTGCTGCAGAGCTCAATTAGCCTGCAGCATTAGGTGCTGCAGCTGCTGCTGTTGCTGCTGCTGCTGCTGCTGCTTCTGCTGGCTCTGCTGCAGCAGCAGTTGCTGCAGCTGCTTCTGCTGCTTCAGCAGTTGGAGCAGCATCTGCAGCAGCAGCATCTGCAGCAGCAGCATCTGCAGCAGCAGCATCTTCTGCAGTTGCTGCTGCTGCAGCACTTGCTGCTGCAGCACTTGCTGCTGCAGCACTTGCTGGGGGAGCATTTGCTGCTGCAGCATTTGCTGCTGCAGCATTTGCTGCAGCAGCAGCAGTTGCTGCTGCTATTGGTACTAGGGTTTTGTGGTGCTGCGTGGAGACAGCAAG
>NW_013567995.1:13705-14213 GCF_000499745.2 Eimeria mitis
TGCAGCAGTTGCTGCTGCAGCAGCAGTTGCTGCTGCTATTGGTACTAGGGTTTTGTGGTGCTGCGTGGAGACAGCAAGAAAGGCGGAGATGGCCCCCCCAGCAAAACCCTCGGGGACCCGCAGACGAACCTTACACCGCCACTGAAGCCCTGCTGCTACCTGCGGCAGCAGCAGCAGCAGCAGCAGCAGCAGCAGCAGCAGCAGCAGCAGCAGCAGCAGCAGCAGGAACAGCAGCAGAAGCACGTGCAGCAGCTAGTAGCACATGAATACGAAGGTCCTGCTGCCGCAGAAAGACCGCCTCGTGCAATGAGCAGCAACAGCAGCAACAGCAGCAACAGCAGAAACAGCAGAAACAGCAGCAACAGCAGCAGCAACAGCAGCAACATCAACAGCAGCAACAGCAGCAGCAGCAGCAACAGCAGCAACACCAACAGCAGCAGCAGCAGCAACAGGAGTTGTTGTGTAGTTTGTGTCTGACTTGTCCAGTGGTGATATCTGTGATATCTAT
>NW_013567995.1:14313-15014 GCF_000499745.2 Eimeria mitis
TGCCTCATGCAAAGAGCAGCAACAGCAGCAACAGCAGCAACAGCAGAAACAGCAGCAACAGCAGAAACAGCAGCAACAGCAGCAGCAACAGCAGCAACATCAACAGCAGCAGCAGCAGCAGGAGCAGCAGCAACAGGAGTTGTTGTGTAGTTTGTGTCTGACTTGTCCAGTGGTGATATCTGTGATATCTATTGCTGCAGCAGCAACACCATTGACCCCAATTATCTCTGCTTTGAATCTGCTGCTGCTGCAGGGCAGCAGCAAACGAGCAGCAACTTCGCTGCTGCAGCAGCAACCGGGAGAGACAATACCAAAATTTATAAAGGAAGGAACCACCTCAAGCAAGTCACAGCTCCCACAAACAGCACCATCCTGCAGCAGCAGCAACAGCAGCAGCAGCAGCAGCAGCAACGGCAGCAGGAAATGCAGCAGCAGCCGCAACAGAAACAACACCAGCAGCAGAAAAAGCAGCAGCAGCAGCAGCAGCAAACAGCTTGAGTTGTACGGCAGCAAGAACACCTCCACATGAAATTCAGCCCTTCAGGAGGCCTTGCAGCAGCAGCAGCAGCAGCAACAGCAACAGCAACAGTAACAGCAGCAGCAGCAGCAGCAACAGCAGCAGCAACAGTAACAGCAGCAGCAGCAGCAGCAGAAGCAGCAGCAGCAACAGCAACAGCAGCAGTTTACTTACAGCTCTCCTC
>NW_013567995.1:15114-15467 GCF_000499745.2 Eimeria mitis
AACCTCAAGCAAGTCACAGCCCCCACAAACAGCACCATCCTGCAGCAGCAGCAGCAGCAGCAGCAGCAACAACAGCAGCAGGAAATGCAGCAGCAGCAGCAACAGCAGCAGGAAATGCAGCAGCAGCAGCAGCAGCAGCAAACAGTTTGAGTTGTACGGCAGCAAGAACATCTCCACATGAAATTCAGCCCTTCAGGAGGCCTTGCTGCAGCAGCAGCAGCAGCAACGGCAACAGTAACAGCAGCAGCAGCAGCAGCAACAGCAACAGTAACAGCAGCAGCAGCAGCAGCAGCAGCAGCAGCAGAAGCAGCAGCAGCAACAGCAACAGCAGCAGTTTACTTACAGCTCTCCTC
>NW_013567995.1:15567-15966 GCF_000499745.2 Eimeria mitis
AAAGCAGCAGCGGCAGCAGCAGCAACAGCAGCAGCAGCAGCAGCAAACCGTTTGAATTGTACGGCAGCAAGAACATCTCCACATGAAATTCAGCCCTTCAGGAGGCCGTGAAGCAGCAGCAGCAGCAGCAGCAACAGGAACAGTAACAGCAGCAGAAGCAGAAGCAGCAGCAGCAGGAGCAACACCAACAGTAACAGCAGCAGCAGCAGCAACAGCAGCAACAACAGCAACAGCAACAGCAGCAGTTTATTTACAGCTCTCCGCGTCGTAGCGAATGCCTTTGAGCCTCCACAGGCCGAGTTTGTCATCATCTGCTGCTGTTGTTTCTGCTGCTGCTGCTGCTGCTGCTTCCGCCGCTGCTGCTGCTGCTGCTGCTGCTGTTGCTGCTGCTGCTGCTGC
>NW_013567995.1:16066-16187 GCF_000499745.2 Eimeria mitis
GGCCTTTGAGCCTCCACAGGCCGAGTTTGTCACCATCTGCTGCTGTTGTTTCTGCTGCTGCTGCTGCTGCTTCCGCCGCTGCTGCTGCTGCTGCTGCTGCTGTTGCTGCTGCTGCTGCTGC
>NW_013567995.1:20375-21320 GCF_000499745.2 Eimeria mitis
TAAATAATATAAATAAATAATATAAATAAAATAAATAAAAGTAAAACAAAAGAAAAGAGACAGGCGATATTGTTGCTGCAGCAAGCAGCAAAACTCCCCAACTGTTTGCAGCAGCAGCAGCAGCAGCAGCTGCTGCTGCTGCTGCTGCTGATGTTGGTGCTGCTGCTGTTGCTGCTGCTGGTGTTAGTGGTGCTGCTCCTGCTGGTGTTCGTGTTGCTGCTGCTGCTGCTGCTGGTGTTCGTGTTGCTGCTGCTGCTGCTGGTGTTCGTGTTGCTGCTGCTGCTGCTGTTGCTGCTGCTGGTCTATAACGGCAATGGGGGTGTATTGTGCTGCTGCAAGCTGCTGCAGTTGTAACTGCCACTGCAGCAGCAGCTGCTGCTTTTTTTGCTTCTCGTTTTTGTTGCTCTTATTATTTTTGTGGATGTTGCTGCTGCTGCTGCTATTGCTGTTGTTCTTGTGCAGCAGCAGCAGCAGCAGCAACAACAGCAGCATCAGCAGCAACTATCGTAATTGTGTTGTTGGTGTTATTCCTACGCTAACTGCAGCAGCAGCAGCAGCATCACCAGTATCAGCAGCATCACCAGCAGCAGCAGCAGCAGCAGCAGCAGCAGTGTGTGTGTGTGTATATGTGTTGCACCTACCTTCTGTCTGTCTCTTTCTGTCTCCTAGCTGCAGCAGCTGCAGCGGCGTTCCTGCTGCTGCTTCCCACCCCAGGTAAGCAGCATAACCTCTCTCTAAGCGGCGCAACTCCTGGGGGCTAGCGGGAGAATACACACGAAACTGCCTGCACACACAAACCCTAAACCCTAAACCCTAAACCCTAAACCCTAAACCCTAAAAACCCTAAACAGTATATGCTGGAGAGTAAACACTAGATAGGAAACGATGAACCTTAAGTATAAACCCTAAACCCTAAATCCTAAGCAGTCAATCTTTAGCTCTAAA
>NW_013567995.1:21420-21654 GCF_000499745.2 Eimeria mitis
TCTGCTGCTGCTGCTGCTGCTGCTGCTGCTGCTGATGCTGGTGATGCTGCTGCTGGTGATGCTGCTGCTGCTGCTGCAGTTAGCGTAGGAATAACACCAACAACACAATTACGATAGTTGCTGCTGATGCTGCTGTTGTTGCTGCTGCTGCTGCTGCACAAGAGCAACAGCAATAGCAGCAGCAGCAGCAACATCCACAAAAATAATAAGAGCAACAAAAACGAGAAGCAAAAA
>NW_013567995.1:21754-22055 GCF_000499745.2 Eimeria mitis
CAGCAGCGGCAGTAGATGCAGCAGCAGCAACAGCAACAGCAGCAGTAGAAGCAACGGCAGCAGCAGCAGCAGCAGCAGCAGCAGCAGCAGCAGCGGCAGCAGCAGGAGCAGCACTAGCAGCAGCAACAGCAACGGTAGTACCAGGAACTGTATGAGAAGCAGCAGTAGCAGCAGCAGCACCATCACCATCACCAACAGCAGGGGCGGCGCCAGCAGCAGCAGCAACAGCAGCAGCAGCAGCATCAGCACAACCAGCACCACAAGCACGACCAACAGCAACAGGAACAGCAGCAGCAGCAGC
>NW_013567995.1:23708-24538 GCF_000499745.2 Eimeria mitis
CAGGAATAGCAGCAGCAGCAGCAGCAGGAATAGCAGCAGCAGCAGCAGGAATAGCAGCAGCAGCAGAAGTAGCAACAGCAGCAGCAGCAGCAGCAGGAAGAAGAACAGAAAACAAAAATGAAGACAAACGACAAAACATAAAAGACAAAACCAAAAAACAAAAAGCAAAAAGCAAAAAACAAAAAAGCAGACAAAACAGAAAAACAAAACAAACAACAAAAAACAAAAACAAAAAACAAAAACAAAAACAAGAACAAAAAATAAAAAAAAAACAAAAAGCAGCAGAACCTCACTGCATGGTGAGTAGCTCCTCCGCCTCCCCTGTCATTGATGAGAGAGCAAACAGCCGGGGGGGCCAAACAACAGCAGCAGCAGCAGCAGCTCCGCTGTCTCCTGCTGCTGCTGCTGCTGCTGTTGCTGTTGCTGCTGCTGCTGCTGCTGCTGCTGGTGCAGCAGCAGTCACAGCCCCCTCCTCACCCCAGAAGCTCTCCTCGATCTCCAGCTGCGCCCCGTCTTTGCTGCGAGGCACCCCATCCCGCCTGCAGCAGCAGCAGCAGCAGCAGCAGCAGCAGCAGCAGCACAGCAGCACCAGCAACAGCAGCAGCAAAAGCAGCAGCAGCAACGACAGCAGCAGCAGCAGCAGCACATGCAAATTGTCGTCTAAAGACTGTGGAGGGCTCAGCGCAGCAACAGCAACAATAACTGCAGCAAGAACAGGAACTGCAGCAGCAACAGCAACAACTGCAGCAGCAGTAATTGCAGCAGCAGCAGCATCAACAGCAGCAGCAGCAGCAACAGCAGCAGCAGCAGCAACAGCAGCAGCAGCAGCA
>NW_013567995.1:24638-25292 GCF_000499745.2 Eimeria mitis
GCATGGTTTGAAGCTGCTGCATACCCTCATTGTCAACTGAAGGCGGAGGGTAAGCATATACCTGCAGCAGCAAAAACAGTAACAGCAGCAGCAGCAACTGCAGCAGCAGAAGAAGCAAGCGCAGCACAAACTGCAGCAGCAGCTGCTGCTGCTGCACCATCAGCAGCAGCACCAACTGTAGGAGCAGCAGCAGCAGCAACTGCGCCAGCATGAGCAGGAGCAGCAGCAGCAACAGCAGCGAATACATCAGCAACAGCAACAGCAGCAGCATCAGCATCAGCATCAGCGGCATCAGCAGCAGCACCAGCAGCAGCAGCAGCATCAGCATCAGCAGCATCAGCAGCAGCAGCAGCAGCAGCAGCAGCATCAGCAGCAGCAGCAGCAGCAGCAGCAGCAGCTAACGTTTGCGTGGCAGTCGACCCTAAATGCCGTTCCGTTTGTTTGTATTATCTCTACTGTCTGTCTCCCTTCTTTGTCTCTCCTGCAAACAAAAAAAAAACAAAAAAAAATAAAAAAAAATAAATAAAAAAATAAAACAAAAAAATATATAAAACAAACTTTAGTGTTTTATATACAGCAGGATGTGTATCTATGTATACACCTATATCTATCTCTTTATACAAATCCTAATATATATATATATATATATATATA
>NW_013567995.1:26262-27218 GCF_000499745.2 Eimeria mitis
AGCTCTGCAGCCCCAAGGCCCTCCTGCTGCTGCTGCAGCAGCAGCAGCAGGAGCAGCAGCAGGAGCAGCAGCAGCAGCAGCAGCAGCAGAAGCAGTAGACCTGCGATCGCCTGCTGCTGCTGCTGCTGCTGTTCCTTCACCACTGGAGCGAGGAGTCGATACCTTCTGGGTGTTGGCTGCTGCTGTTTGTCTTGCTGCAGCTGCTGCAGTTGCTGGGGTTGCTGCAGCAGCAGGAGCAGCAGGAGCAGCAGCACCTGCTGCTGCTGCTGTTGTTGCTGCTGCATTTATATCTGTTTTAGCTGGTGCTGCCACTGTTGCTGCAGCAGCAGCAGCACCAAGAGCAGCACCGAAACCAAGCCCAGCAGCAGCAAGTGTTGTTGCAGCTCCTGCTGCTGCTGCTGCTCCTACCCCTGCTGCTGCTGCTGCAGCAGCTGCTGCTGCTGCTGGTGTTGCTGCTGCTGCAGTTTGCTTGGTGATCAAAGACAAACTCGTTTTGCTGCTGCAGTCAATCGAAAGCCGACGAACGCCACAAAATATTTTTTTGTTTATTTTTGTTTTATCTGGGAATATAAACGTTTGCTCCTGCATGCAAACAAAACGAATAAATGCTGCTGCTGCTGCTGCTGCTGCTGCTACTGCTGCTGCCGCTGCTGCTGCTGCTGCTGCTGTTGCTACTGGCGCTGCTGCTCCTGCTGCTGCTGCTGCTGCTGCTACTGCTGCTACTGCTGCTGGTGCTGCCGCTGCTGCTGCTGCTGCTGCTGCCGCTGCTGCTGCTGCTACTGCTTCTGCTGCTGCTGCTGCTGCAGTCAGTGTAGAACGCCGTGACAGCAGAGAGGCGATAAACCCTAACCCTCTAAACCCTAAACCCTAAACCCTAATTCCCTAGACCCTAAACCCTAAACCCTAACCCCGAGTGTTGTTTCTTTTGGGCTTGCCTTGATGGTGTTTTGTTTGTA
>NW_013567995.1:27318-28753 GCF_000499745.2 Eimeria mitis
ACTGCCGCTGCTGCTGCTGCTACTGCTGCTGCTGCTGCTGCTGCTGTTGCTGCTGCTGCTGCTGCTGCAGTCAGTGTAGAACGCCGTGACAGCAGAGAAGCGATAAACCCTAACCCTCTAAACCCTAAACCCTAAACCCTAAACCCTAATCCCCTAAACCCTAAACCCTACCCCCCTGAAGCCCTAAACCCTAAACCCTAAACCCTAACCCCGAGTGTTGTTTCTTTTGGGCTTGCCTTGATGGTGTTTTGTTTGTAGTTTTTGTTTTTATTTTTGTTGCTGCAATCGATGAGAGAGACAGACTGGAGGGCAGCAGCAGAAAAAGTAAAAAGCAGATTTCTCTCTGCTTCGTTGTGAACAGCAAAAGAGCTAGAAGGTAAATCATATTGCTGCCACTCTCCTCCATCTGCTGCTGCTGCTGCTGCTGCTGCTGCTGCTGTTGCTGCTGCTGTTGCTGCTGATGCGGGTGCGTCTTCTCCTGCTCCTCCTGCTGCAGCAGCAGCAGCTGCTACTGCTGCTGCTGCTTCTGCTGCAGCAAGAGACAGCAAATCAGCTATCTCCTTCTCCCCCTCAAACTCAGGCGGACACTCCCCACTCCCATCTGCATGCAAACACAGCAGCAGCAGCAGCAGCAGCAGCAACTGTAGCAGCAGCAGCAGCAACTGGAACTGCAGCAACAGTAGCAACTGCAACTGCAGCAGCAGCAACTGCAATTTCAGCAGCTGCAGCAAATGGAATAAATGATGCAAACGGAGGCAGCGACAGCAGACAACAAACACCGTCCTACCAAATGCGTGCATTCACTGCATGCATGCAATCAGCGCATGCAACAAATACATTCATGCATGCATGCATGCAACAAGTACATGCATGCATGCGCGCATGCATGCATGCATGCATGCATACAGTGACTGTATGCATGCATTGCATGCAATGCTAAGTGCATGCATGCAGTGCACGCAAGTAAAAAGTACATGCATGCATGCATGCATGCACGCATGCAGTGCACGCATGCAACAAGTACATGCATGCATGCATGCATGCAGTGACTGCATGCATTGCATGCAATGCTAACTGCATGCATGCAGTGCATGCATGCATTGATTTGCATCAAAGCACTGTTTTGCATGCCTGCATTGATTTGCATGTATGTATTGATTACTCTATTTTATTTATTTATTTATTTTATTTAATTTATTTTATTTATTTATTTATTTTATTTATATATTTATCTATTTATTTATTTATTTATGTTTACTTTGTTTGTATTTTGCTGTTCTTTTTCCGTTCGTTTTGCAGACGACCCAATGCCCAGGAAGCCCCTGATCTTGTCGCCCTGAAGCACAATATATTTATTTTATTTTTTTTATTTTGTTTATTTTATTTTATTTTATTTTATTTTATTTTATTTTATTTTATTTTATTTTATTTTATT
>NW_013567995.1:28859-29200 GCF_000499745.2 Eimeria mitis
TATTTGATTCGTTTGGATTTGTTTTGTTTTATTTTGTTTTAGTTTGGTTTGTTTCTGTTGCTGCAGCTGTAGTTTCTGCTGCTGTGATGGTTGCTGTTGCTGCTGCTTCTGCTGCTGCTGCTGCTGGCTGCTGCTGCTGTTTCCCAAGGGGGTTTGTCTGATATCTACAGCCTAGGAGCAACAGCAGCAGCAGCAGCAGCTGCTGCTGCTGCTGCTGTTGCTGCTGGTTCTCTCTCTGATTCTACTGCAGTTTTCGTCACTAACAGCCTATCAAAGTTATTGCTGCTGCTGCTACATTTCGTGCTGCTGTTGCTGCTGCTGCAGTTGCTACTGCTGCTGTC
>NW_013567995.1:29445-30181 GCF_000499745.2 Eimeria mitis
GAGAGGAACACGAGACATGTAATCTCCGTTCTGCAGTAGCAGCAGCAGCAGCAGCAGCAGCAGCAGCAGCAATAGCAGCGACCGCATCAGCATCATCACGAGCAGCAGCAGCAGCAGCAGCAGCAGTAGCAGCAACAGCAGCACCGGCAGCATCATCATCATCAACAGCAGGAGCAGTAGCCCCAGCAGCAGCATCAGCCCCAGCAGCAGCACCAGCCCCAGCAGCAGCAGCAGCCCCAGCAGCAGCAGCAGCAGCAGCCCCAGCAGCAGCAGCAGCAGCAGCTCCAGCAGCAGCAGCAGCATCAGCCCCAGCAGCAGCAGCAGCCCCAGCAGCAGCAGCAGCAGCAGCAAGAGCGTACCGGTAGGTATACTTCTATTCTGCCTGAGAGAGTGCTTCTTATGAGGGCCCCCGACGGCAGCAGCCGGCGCTGCTCTTCTCTGTCTTCGCTGCAACCAAACCAGACCCTGGGGGGCCCCCCTAGACGCATGCTAGCAGCACAGCAGCTATCATCTGCTGCTGCTGCTGCTGCTGCTGTTGCTGTTGCTGCTGCTGCTGATGAGGGAGGGAGACTTGAAGAAGCTCCTGCTGCTGCTGCTGCTGAACCTGCAGCAGCAGCAGCTGCTGCTGCTGCACCTGCTACTGGAGGCACAGCTGCAGAGGTCGCCGCTGCTGCTGCTTCCTGCTGCTGCGCTGCAGCCTCACACGGCCGCCAAGAAGCAGCAACGCAGCGAGACA
>NW_013567995.1:30281-30847 GCF_000499745.2 Eimeria mitis
TTGAGGGAGAGTTGAAGAAGCTCCTGCTGCTGCTGCTGCTGAACCTGCAGCAGCAGCTGCTGTTGCTGCTGCACCTGGTACTGGAGGTACAGCTGCAGAGGTCGCCGCTGCTGCTGCCCCATCTCCTGCAGCAGCAGCAGCAGCAGCAGCTGCTGCTGCTGCTGCTGCTTCCTGCTGCTGCGCTGCAGCCTCACACGGCCGCCAAGAAGCAGCAACGCAGCGAGACAGCTCCTCGGGGTTTCGCTCCCACACGGAGCCATCACCAGTCACCTGCAGCAGCCGACCTGTGCAGCAGCAGCAGCAGCAGCAGCAGCAGCAGCAACAGATGCAGCAGTAATAGAAGCAGTAGCAGCGGAGGTTTCAGTAGCAGCAGGTACAGAGACAACCCACAGGCAAACGCAGCAACAGCAGCCGCAGCTGCAGCAGTAACAGCAGTAGCAAGCCGTAGCAGCAGCAGCAGCAAGACCGGCAGCAGCAGCAGCAGCAGGGGCAGCAACAACAGCAGGAAGGCCAGCAGCAGCAGTAGCAGCATAAACAGTAACAGAAGCAGCAGCAGGAGCAGGAGC
>NW_013567995.1:32443-32856 GCF_000499745.2 Eimeria mitis
TCTGCCGAAGAGCAGCTATTGCTGCAGCCCAGCTGCTGCACCGATCGAGGAGACAGTTGTCTCTGCGTAGAGAACAAGTTGCTGCTGGCAGCAGCACGCGGCAATCCCTCCATTGCTTTGTTGGCAGCAACGCTGGCCCTGCTGCTGCTGCTGCTGCTGCTGCTGCTGCTGCTGCTGCTGCATCTGTGTCAGCAGCACCACCCTTTTCTGCAGCGCAGCAGCAGCAAACGCCCCGCTAAATTCTGCTCTCTTCTTTCTCCCCTAATGTACCGCATGCATCTCTGGATAGGGCTCCTAGGGTTTAGGGTTTAGGGTTTAGGGTTTAGGGTTTAGGGTTTGTGTGTCTGACTGAGTTGAAATTTGTTGTTTTGCTTGGCGGCGGTGTTGTTGTTGTTTTCTGTTTCTATTCGGGT
>NW_013567995.1:35339-35674 GCF_000499745.2 Eimeria mitis
TTGCGGCTGCTGCTGCTGCTGCTGCTGCTGCTGCTGCTCGCTTTCTTCTGCAGCCTTCTCAGCGGCAGCAGCTGCAGCAGACTGCCTTCTCCTAAGGACCCGACAGGAACGCAGCAGCAATTGCAGCAGCAACTGCAGCAGCAGCAGCAGCAACAGCAGCAGCCAGTGCAACAACAGCAGCACTAAGCGCAACACCAGCAGCTACAGCAACAGCAGCAGCAGCAGCAGCAGCAGCATGAGCTCCACAGAAGAGACAATGCTCACCTAGCAGCAGCATCTGCTGCTGCTTGCTGCAGCAGACAGTGCAGCAGCAGACTGACTGACGTCTCCTCAGG
>NW_013567995.1:35774-36738 GCF_000499745.2 Eimeria mitis
GTACCTGTGGAACACCGCCAGCAGCAGAGTGCCTGTTCGCTGCAGCAGCGTGGCGTCAACTGTATACTCTCCGCTGCGGAGGAGAGAGCCGAGGAGGCGGGGGAACCGATCCCCGGGGATTGTCTCCCTGACGCATCTGCTGCTAGAAAGATAATCAAGATTATGGCCCCCTGCTGCTGCTGCTGCTGCTCCTCCTGCTGCTGCTGCAGCAGCAAGCAGCTGCTTCAGAGCCACCAGCTGCAGCAAATGCTCTACCTGAGCCTCTGCTAGCTGCGGGAAAAATCCGTACGCCCGGCACTGCAGCGCCAGCCTGCATGTTCATACAGCAGCAGCAGCAGCAGCAGCAGCAGCAGCATGTGCAGCAGCAGCAGCAGCAGCAGCAGCTAGTGCAGCAGCAACAGCAGCAGCAGCTTCTGCTACTGCTGCTGCTGTGGCGAGAAGGATAGCAGCAATGACAGGTACCCCATCCACTCTCAGCAGCAAAAGAAGATTATAACAAACAGCAGCAGCTGCACGAGGAGCTACACCAATAGCAGCAGCAGCAGCAGCAGCGGCAGCAGCAGCAGCAGCAATCATGGGAGCAGCAGCTCTGCAGCAGCAGCAGCACGTGCAGCAGCAGCAGCAGCAGCAGCAGAAGCAGCAGTCAAGGTAAGGTTGCATGGAGCGACATACTGCCGCAGGGGGGGCCTCCTGTGCTGCTGCAGCTGCTGCAGATAAGCAGCAGGTATAGATGCTTCTGCTGCTTCTATGTCTGCTGCTGCTGCTGCCAGCTTGCTGGGATCGGGATCGGGGAGGACCCCACACGCATCCCCCTCGGTTGTCTCTTGCTGCTGCTGCTCCGGTTCAGCATGCTGCTGCTGCTGCTGCTGCTGCTGCTGCTGCTGGTGTTGCTGTTGCTGCTGCTGCTGATGCTGCTGCTGCTGTTGTTGGTGCTGCTGTTGCTGGTGCTGCTGCTGTTGGTGCT
>NW_013567995.1:36838-37042 GCF_000499745.2 Eimeria mitis
TGGGACGGAATCCGCCAGAGCCGAGTATATCCTGCAGCAGCAGCAGCAGCAGCAGCAGCAGTAGCAGCAGCCGTAGCAGCAGCAGCAGCAGCAGATGAAAAAGCTGAGGCTGCACCAGTGAGATGTTCATCTGCAGCAGAGGAAGAAGCTGTATTAGAGTCCCTAAACCCTAAACCCCCCAAACCCTAAACCCTAAACCCTAAA
>NW_013567995.1:37142-37249 GCF_000499745.2 Eimeria mitis
AGCAGCAGCAGCAGCTTGCTCAGAAGCTGCTGCTGCATCTGCACCGTCACGTTTGGCTCCTTGCCGTTTTTGCTGCTGCTGCTGCTGCTGCTGCTGAGCTGCTGCAG
>NW_013567995.1:37349-38744 GCF_000499745.2 Eimeria mitis
CAGCAGCAGCAGCAGCATGAGCTACAGAGAAGAGACAATGCTCACCTAGCAGCAGCATCTGCTGCTGCTTGCTGCAGCATACAGTGCAGCAGCAGACTGACTGACGTCTCCTCAGGGGGGACAGAATCCGCCAGAGCCGAGTATATCCTGCAGCAGCAGCAGCAGCAGCAGCAGCTTGCTCAGAAGCTGCTGCTGCATCTGCCCCGTCACGTTTGGCTCCTTGCCGTTTTTGCTGCTGCTGCTGCTGCTGCTGCTGAGCTGCTGCAGTCTTTGTATTTCCCGTTGCAGAGGAAGGGGCAGCGGCAGCAGCAGCAGCTGCAGCAGCTGCAGCGGCAGCAGCAGCAGCAGCCTCGGCTGCTGCTGCTGCCTCGCGCTGCAATGCCTTAAAAGATAACGTGGGGATCGTCTGCTTGTAGTGTATGTACACCTCACGCTGTCTGCTGACATCCTCAGCAGCAGCAGCAAGCCGAGAAATAAATAAATCAGGGTTCTCCTGGTGCTTCCTGCTCATACAAACCCTAAACCCTAAACCCTAGACCCTAGACCCTAGACCCTAAACCCTAGACTCTACAGAGAACACAATAAACCTTAGACCCTAAACCCTAAACCCTACAGAAAAGACAATACACCTTAAACCCTGAACCCTAAAGCCTAAACCCTATGCCCTATAGAGAAGGTAACAAACCCTAAACCCTAAACCCTAAACCCTAAACCCTTGAGGGAGCGACGCGTTGTGTTTGCGGTGTATACGGACTTGGTGCAGTCCTGGAGGAGGAGTATATCTGCAGCAACATTAGGGTTTTGTGTTTCTGCTGCACTGATGAGAGCAGCAATAGAGTTGCTTTGTGCTGCAGCAAATGCTGCTGCTGCTGCAGCAGGATTAGCAGCAGCAACAAGAAGAAAGAAATCAATGCTTATATCTGCTGCAGCAAGAGACAGCAGCAGCGGAGCATTCCAGCTAAAACCCCACAGACACAGCAGCAGATCGATAGGTCCCTTCCCTGCTGCTGCTGCTGCTGCTGCTCCCTGCTGCTGCTGCTGCTGCTGCTGTTGGTGCTGCTGCTGCTGCTGCTGCTGCTGCGCCAAAGCATTGGCTTTTGTTTGTCTTATTGCGTTTTCATATTCTTTTAGTAACGCAGATATCACCCGCGCAACCTCTCCAGGCTGTACATACCCACAAACCCTAAACCCTAAACCCTAAACTCTAAACTCTAAACCCTAAACCCTAAACCCTCGTAAGCAAACGTCAGTGCGCAGACTGCTGCGTGGGCTTAAACCGGCGTAACCCCCTAACCAGCTGTAAAACCTCAAACCCTAAACCCTAGACCCTAAACCCTAAACCCTAAACCCTAAACCCTAAACCCTCACGCCGATGTCAGCTAGGGTTTTTGCTTT
>NW_013567996.1:0-1995 GCF_000499745.2 Eimeria mitis
CTCGATCGAATCTCTTGCAGCTGTTTCTGCAGAGCCGGAGGCAATTTCTCTATAGACAGACGGTCTATGTACCCCTGGCACACAAAGAGCAGCTTGTCGTAGCTGTCGTGGAGCTGCAGCACAAGGAAGAACAACCCCACCAAACCACACACACAAACACACAACCAGTTAATTTACTCGCGTCAAGAAGGCAGCTGTAAATATCCCCATTTCCTTCCGAGCCCAGATCTCAGTGATGCATAAAACATAAAGATAAAAACACAGAGACGGCTTGAGAGTAGGCCTCAGGAAAGCAGGAAAAAGCTCTGCAAGGATAGATAAAATGAAAGCTCGTGTGGAGCTCCAGTCCAAGGATTGTGCTGCAGTATCAGCAGCACTCACTTTCTTTACTGGAGATCTCTTTCGCGGCGGATACTCTATGTGCACCACACGCCGCCGGCCTCGTTGCAGCGTATCCCACCGCCAGCCCCGCTGCCTCCACCCCCGTAGAACAGCAGACAAGAACATCCCTCGAGGCTTGGACGCCTCTGTACGTGAACCCTAGAGCCTGGATCTCTTGTGAACCGAACCAGGCGGAGCAGGCAGCAGGGTAGGAGTGCAAAAATATTAAAAGGATTAAGAGGAGGAAATAGAAAAGGGAGAAACAATCATTGCAGTGGACCAGGGAATGAGAAAAACAGTAAAAAACGGAAATGAATCATCCCCTCGATAAACACGGGTCTAGGCGGTGAGCCGGAACAGGGGAATGAGACGAGATTGAAAGCTAAGCTCAACCAATCGAAACAAACAATTCTGTATATTTATAATCACTAATGGAGTACATTAAAAGGGAAATGTTGCAACCTTAGTCCAGGGGGCCCCCTGTAGGGTACTGCAGAGGGGCCCTCGGGCCCCGCGAAGGGGCCCAGAGCGAGACACGCGGGGTTGAGGGCCCACCCCTTCAATAGCAAGATTTGTTATTAGATCTTTAGAAGATATGTAGCTTTTTAATACTAATAAGCTAATATTTCCTTCGTTATTTTATTCACTTTTGGATGGTTGCCTGCCGAGCAGAGTCAAGTGCTGAGCTTGCTGAGGACGGGATAGCCTCGTACCGAACTGAAAAAGCAATTCCTTTGAACGAAACTCTCGATAAACGACTTTCATTATGAATATGCAGAAGACTAATTACGTTAGGAAGCTTTGTTAGCTTTGCCTGCGACGAGATGCTGCGACCCGGCTAGAAATAAATATATTGCTCGGACGGCGGGCGTATGTCTTCTGTTGTTAATATTTATATTATACTCTCGTTTGATTCGCATTTGTGGATTTGCATCATTCGCAGTTGAACGGATTCGTGTTCTTGTTCCATGAATCGCTGTTCAGTAGGTTACACTCCAAGCCACTGCAGGCCCAGCCCCGAGTCTCGATGCTTTGTTCTCAGTTTCCCTCACATCTATTTTATTTGTATATATAACTCAGTTTTAACGCTGACCCAACACAACTCACAAATCTAGGCAGCAGAGGGACGGTAGGCGCACCAGCCTCTCAGGTTTGGCATTGTTGTGGCAGCTCGATAAAGTTGATATTCTTTCTTCTGTATGGAAAACCCAATGCTAATAATAGCCTCAGACTTGTCTGCGTAATTCTAGTTTCCAGTTTTTACTACGTGCGGTTATTTTTTCATTGGGCAGTTTCCTATGCAACGATTTTCTGATGGAGGGGAGGTAGGCTCCTCATCCGTTTTGGCGTATAGTGCTCTAATCGTGAAGCCAAGAGCCTCCCGCGCCTCGACAGCAGTCATGTTATTGATCTATTCGGAGCAGCAGATAGACGTAGAAGTGTTCAAAGAGCGAATAAGCCTCCGTCAGACAGGAGACAGCCGTGCCTTTTTTCATGCATTGCTGTAACGAGTCCGCCTCAAGTATTTATTAGAGAGAACACCAGGAGAACAGCGGTAGAAAATACATGCAAAGGATAGGCGTAAAGACGGTGTCAAAGCCCGGCTTACGGCGC
>NW_013567996.1:2095-2275 GCF_000499745.2 Eimeria mitis
TAGAAGTGTTCAAAGAGCAAAGAAGCCTCCGTCAGACGGGAGACAGCCGTGCCTTTTTTCATGCATTGCTGTAACGAGTCCGCCTCGAGTATTTACCAGAGAGAACACCGGGAGAACAGCGGTAGAAAATACATGCAAAGGATAGGCGTAAAGACGGTGTCAAAGCCCGGCTTACGGCGC
>NW_013567996.1:2319-2434 GCF_000499745.2 Eimeria mitis
CTATTCCCTCATATGTTAAAAATATTGCAAAAAAAAAGTATTCTTTGCCTATTTGCTTCGACACAGAGTAAGCAGATAGGGAGCAATTGGTGTGTACTCTGCTAATGCTAGTGTC
>NW_013567996.1:2534-2723 GCF_000499745.2 Eimeria mitis
CTGCCTATTTGCTTCGACACAGAGTAAGCAGATAGGGAGCAATTGGTGTGTACTCTGCTAATGCTAGTGTCAGCAGCCACAATAGCTATCAACAGCTGTTTTCCTTTCTAAAACGACGAAGAAATATCGTTGGTTTTGTGCGTTTGACTCGTTGCCCCTTCTACCAAAGGGGTAAGGGAAGTTAACAAA
>NW_013567996.1:2823-4178 GCF_000499745.2 Eimeria mitis
CACCAAACGGCGATCCACTGTGGCGTCATGTTTGCTAGCAGACAAAGATCTGAGCTAACGCCGGCTAGCTTGTGTTGCAGCATCGCCTGCTTCTTTGTGCCCTCTTTGGAACTTCAGTGGAGCTTGGCGAACCTATTCCCTGCACTGCTGACTTCGCCGTGCAGAGCGAAAAAAGAGAGAATCCTTCTTGAATTGAGACTATGAACCCATCCGCTGCGTCAACTCCTTGCGTCAGCTTCCTTTATCCCCACCCATCCAACCGCCAGACATCTCTTACGGTAGTTTGCTTGCTGACGACGCCCTTGCGAAAGTCAACCAAGAGCCCATCTTCGAAAAAAATAATATGAGAACTCCCATGCACACGGAAGTTGAATTCTGAAACAACGAAGACTTGTCGAGTAGATGTCCGTGTATACGCAGCAACATGACGCCTCTCGAATGCACCCCGTTGTGTAAACAGAAATATGAACAAATCAATCTACCCCCGAGCCAGCATGGATCGCGTGAAGGGCTTCTCAACCTCCAGCGAAACCGCGCTAAACAAAGTCAAGCACATCCTTGCTTTCCAGCAGCAGGCCACTGCAGAGCCTTCCGGAAAGCATCTTCACCCTATCACGTACGTCTCCGAGCCTGTCGTTGCAACACAACATTGATGACTCCCTTTTCTTTTCACGCGGGTGAGCAATGTCTCGGCACAATGAACTATAAAGGATATTACTGAAGCCAGTATATGACTTCAGCAAGGCCCCCGTTTCGGGTACCTCTGTTTCTGCTTAATAAAACAGAGAGCGGTTTGGACAGATATAATAAAACATGGGGGAAGCTCCCCCCCCAAACACTGTCAACTGTGTATGCGGCTGATTCACTGTGGAGTTTGCTCAGGCCTCATAGCCTCCTCATATGGTGGCGGTGGAGGATGAACAACAATTCTTTGGAATGGAGGCCCCATGGGGGGAGCAGAAGGACCAGGAGGCGGAAAATGAACATTATATGGCTCCGTGTAGTGCGGTGGAAACGGATGGGGTGTAAGAGGAGAACCCGGCTCGTGTACGAAATGACCCCCCGTATAGGGCCCAGGAGAAACTGGATGTTCGAATAGACCAGTGTGCTCAGGAACGGTTTGGGAAAATGCGTGCCGCTGTTCCCGAATCCAGTCGCGATGCCTCACGAGGGTTTCTTCAAGTGGTGGTCTCCCACTCCCACCCCCCGCAGCTGAATCTGCACCGTTGCCTCCTTGGCCCCCCGATGAGTCGCCCTTATCTTTGCCCCGGCGGCGGCGGTGTGCACCCCCTCGGTTGCCGCTCTTTTCTTGTTCATGCGACACCACAGGAGGAATGAGAGCTATGGCTGTCATG
>NW_013567996.1:4327-6197 GCF_000499745.2 Eimeria mitis
TGCTAACTGCTTTTCTCTTTCAATTTCATGCTCAGTAAAGTCCCTGGTATATGTACGCATTACTCCCTCTGGGTCAGCCTGTGCCTCGAGCAGAACAGTGTCCAACTCCCTGGCCCTCTCTAGCAAAAGATCCCGAGCCGGCTCCAGGACCTCGGCTGCCCCTTCACTCTGAGGGGCCTCTAGGTAAGACAAGCCTCGTACAAGCGGGGGAGCGAGCCGGTCTAGAGCAACGATCATCACCTCCGCATCGCCGTTCATTGCAATGTCCGATAGAAGCTCCTCTGTCTCCTGTACCAGCCTCCTGAATGGGACAAACAGAAACTTTGCCAGCTTCTTTTCCGACTCAGTAGCGCCTTCAGCAGCCCCAATAACACCGGCGAACTTGGACGCCAAGGCTGCAATACGCCTCTCAGTAGCGCCCTTCCGATCGTTCTTGTCGGCCCCCCCATGCTTCTGTTTCTTCTTATCCTTCTTCTTTGCCAGCCTGTCGGCCTTCTTCACGCTGCTACCCAGACCCACATGACGCGTCCTGAGACGTGCCACGGAGTAAATGAAGTTACGCAGCAAAGCCGAACGCAAAGGAGGGCTCGACCGCCGCAAAATTGTCGCCAGAGAGAGCAGAGAACTTCCAGGGTGCCTTGGGGGTTCATAGCTAGGCTGAAGGGAAGGGAAAGAATAATGTTCTGTAAGTGATGTTACTCCGTTTCCCTCCATTAGAGTTTCCTGCTGTCCCAGCCAGTCAGGCCCCTGGAACGTCATCGTCTCATCCTGCTTCAATGGGCTTCCGTGGGTGTATGCCGGGTACACCGACGTTGTTGGAAAGCCACCCCGTGGCTCTTCATATCCTATATCCCTGCCAAAGTGTTCGTGCCAGCCTGCCTCAGCACGTTGCAAAAGTGCCACCCCAAGGAGACCTGAGGTTACCCAGTGCATCTTGCTGACCCGGAATGGACGAAGGAAAACGGTTCTATCGGATACTGCTATAGAGAATGATGAGCAAATTGACATCCTCAAGGCGAGCCTCGGGTTTAAAAATGTTCCCGCATGCTCTTCACGAGTTCAGAAGCTCTTTAAAGAGTGAGTACAGCCTCTGAACCTAAGAAGACAGTCTGTACAAGCACGAAACGCGAAAAAAAATGCTGACAGCCCCGACAACCTCTCCCCAGGATGACAGAAGAAAGGCACCACTGGAGGCTACAAGAAAGAATTACCAGTATAATATAGCGGCGATATTTCCGTTTTTAATAATATAACTATAAAAAAGAAGTTCATGGACTGGTCTTTTTGAACAGCACCGCGTGGCCAATGGCCCAGAGCTGAAGCAACTCGAGACTGAGCGGGTGAGCGGTAGGGGTCTTTCTGTTCAGCTTTCGTGGGGTCGCTTCCGTATATATATTCGAATTGCTGTGGGGATATTAAATGTTATTTATAAAGTGTGTAATACGGGGTAAATAACTCGAAACAAGCAACGCCATTTAGATGTTTATTACGCAGGATCCCGGTCGCCCGAGTGGACTGAAACCGAATGGACTCGTTCGGCAAAACAAGTACTTGAAAAAGCCCAGCTTAGTTGAGGTTCTCCCTAGACAGCTGAATTTCTTGTTTAAATATGTAAATAACTGTTTCTTTATAATTCTTTTTTGCTGTTACGGACTTATCGTCGCCGTTCTAGTCCGTTTCTCGCCGGGCTGGTTGCAGCAAGCGCCTCAGACTGGCAGTGCCTCGCGGCCGCTGCAGGGGTAAGCTGCAATCTCCTCTTCACAATGGCTGCTGAATGTGTCTAGACACAGTTTAATGGCTTACACAGCTTATATATGCTTTCCCGAAAGTATGAATGAGTGAAAAGCCGCTCACCATCACCCACGGTGGC
>NW_013567996.1:6224-7372 GCF_000499745.2 Eimeria mitis
GGGTGTACTGCAGTACGATAACTTTAATGTTGACATCTCTCAAGCACAATACGTTTAATGTTTAATTTCTTAACTATTTTGACTTTTGTGTAGCGTATTCCCCAGTGAATTGCGCTAACACTGGTGCTGCATATCTCGACTACGATGACGTTGATGCTGCATCTGCATTGGAACGCCCGATGCTTTGCAAGAATATCCTCATGGCGATAGCTTTCCAGCAAGGAGTGAGTGGGCTCAGCTCCTGGGTACTCTGCCGCTGCTTACTAGCAACATAACTGCAGCAGAATCAAAGCAAAAAGCTTTAGTTTTGCATTCCTAGGCTTTTGACTTCAGATACTGCTGCAATAGAATCGAAATACCTCGGCGAGTTGTTTCTTCTGCGCGCAGCAGCACCGGGGGCTCGGGGGCAAATTGAGAGACGATGGGCCCTTGCCTGTGCAGTTCTGCAGCATTTATCTACTCAACTCCTGACCAAAGAGTCAATGCAGCCTAACGAACAAACCGAATTAACTCTTCTTTTTGATGAATTCGCTGAAACTGTAGAAAGCTGCTAAGCGCTTCTTCGGTTCTCTGTTGTACGCTGGGTTAGATTGCACACTAGCAGCTCGAAACAGGTCATGTTACAGTAGTATCTATTTCATGAAGGTAAGTTATATTTCCAACTAAGCAGAATAAAATAGACTTTCCTTCACATTCATCTCTTCCGTTTCTCCTTTGTGTTTCATGCAAGCGCCTACATTAGCACCTCTGGGTGGCATGGGTGGTGGTAGTTTAGGTTGACGGCTCTACGTAAACAACGCTGCAGAATTTGGTTTTTCACGGCGTAAAATATTCAAAAAGATCAAAATATTTCCGCTTGTTCAAACACTCATATATTTCAAAAGCTTCTTCTCGGGGCCTTGGCTTCCAAATACATCGTTGTTGCAGCACAGATCCTTCTACAGCGAAGTTCATCATCATATATACTTTCATAAATGCCTAAATTCATAGTAAACCGACTTGCTACTAATGCAAATATATACTAATGGATAATATTTTAAAAGGGTTTTACAGACATTTATAAACCTAATGATGCAAAACGTTGCTCTCAACTACAGATATTCAACAGTGCAGAACTGCAGATAGCTGATCATGTAGCATTGTGAAAA
>NW_013567996.1:7686-10271 GCF_000499745.2 Eimeria mitis
GTATGCTGCATATTTTCACCTGCAGCATGAAAACATGAATGTTAGAGCTACTGAGAACCTCCTCTGCATTGCTTTGAAAAGAACCCAGTTAGCCCGTGAACGCTAATTAGTATATATATGCACATATATATATATACATATATATATATATATATATATATATATATATATAGTATTTATATGACATATATACGCAGTCCAACCTAAACACCCACTTTTTTGGTGCAGCATAAGCTCAAGAAATGAATCTTTTAGGGTTTGTGTGGCGAGGAACGCATCTAAGTTTACGTACATAGACAGACAGTCTACGCTGCAGAATACCAGCATATTGTCGCTCAATAATTCCTTATTTCTGACTAGAGATAGCTAGGTAGCAACGCATGGTAAGGTAAGGTAAAGTAAAATGTTCTAAGGGGCAAAGCAGGTCAGTATGAATAGCAGCTGACGCCAGGTGGTCCACTGGTCTCAGCAGAGAATATGGCGATATTGTTCTCTATAGAACAATTCAAATATTCTGAAACAAAAGTATTTAATACTTTCGTTGCAGTTTTCTTCGCGCTGCAGGAGCGTAGCAGCTGATTCCTCTTTGATAGATATAAAGGAGTAGGCGCGTAGACACCAGCATAGTACACGCACCGCAGTGAAACCCAGTGAAATGCAAGCATCAGCGCTTTTTTTTTTCATAAGCAAGAAGAATAATTTATTATTTAACTATCACGTACAAAAAAAGAAAAGAAAAACAAGAGACAGGAGTTGTTTAGGTCCTATAAGCACAGCAGCAGTAGTAGTAGCTAACACCATACAGACCGTTGCTCTCACTACCCAGCAGACATACATGAATTTCGCATATTCTTATGGTTTTAAACTTCTAGAAATGAAATATATTTTTCAAGTTCAACTGAAATATTTTATTTATTTTTTTTTTTTTTTGCAACAAATGAAATGAAACGACGCTACAGACACCGCAGCCCACACAAAGGCACACCTGGCGTTCGTATACGCCTAAAGAAAAAATAAAAATAATTTTTTTTGTGTGTTTCGCTTTTTTCTTTTCGCGTCGATGAAATAAAAGAGAGAAAGCAAACAAAAACACGGCAGAGATGAAACAAGTTGAACAGCTGAATAGAACGACGCGTATGAGCTCTGCGGTATCTAGAAGCAAGACAAGAACGTTCAGTATATTTTTTGGCTATCTATGGGTGAAAACTGTGTTTATTTGAAATAATAATTAACTAAAATATATTTAAATAAAATAAAATATGCACACAAATGGCTGTTTGTTTGCTTCGCTCTGCTGCTGCTGATCAGGAAGCATCGACGGCGGATCACCGCAGACGCTCTGCACAGATGATGGGGGTTTCTCGTTTGTCTCTCTCTCTGCGTGTTTTTATTTCGTTTTCTTTTTGTTTCTTAACTTGAATAAATTATAAAATAAATTATATATTCACGTNCATGTTTTTATTTCGTTTTCTTTTTGTTTCTTAACTTGAATAAATTATAAAATAAATTATATATTCACGTGGTTTTGTACAGATATAAACCCTTTTTTTCTGCTGCAGCAGCGCCAGACCGGCAGCCTCACGCGTGCGCTTCTTCTCCTTCGATGCTAGGTGCTAGAGCAGCAGCAACAAAACAGAGATATAAAAGTAAACTGGACTTTTTGCTGCTTTTTAATTAATATTGCACACAAAAATAAGTTTTTCTTTGTCTGTTTTAAAAGGGTTTTGGTGCTGCTGCTGCGCTGCTGCTGCATCGTTGCTGCTGGTGGTGCTGCCTCCTGCCTACTCTCTCTACCCCCCGCAGAGGAGAGGAGTCCTCATCTGCTCATCAAGAGAAGAGGTGTGGTGATTGTGTTTGTTTTTTTTTTAATTTATTTAATAAATTTTTCTTTAATTTACTCTAAATTTATATATTATTATATATATTAACCGCAAGCACAGCCACCCTCACCAGGGCGACGCCGCCATACACCAGAGCCTCTGCTATATATAGGAGGTTCTTTGTCGTTGACTATGCAGCCTGTTTCTTCATTTCTGGTGTTTTATTCTGTTTTTTAATTATCTTTTTATTTAAAAAAGATAAATACAGGATATTTCGAGTCGAATAAAGCTTGATTGCCGCACAGCAGCAGCAGCAACAGCAGCAGCAGCAGCAGCAGCAGCAGCAGCAGCAACGGACAGCAGAGAATCAGCAGCAGTAAGCGAGGCTGTTGTCCATTGGTTCATTTTTTGTTGGTTTACTTTTGGGGTGTATATACACCTAAAATATAAAGTTTTTCATACTTTAAAAAGAAATAAATAAACCTTTGTCTATTCATTTCTTCTTTTTCTTTGTTTACTATCCCGGGTTCCCGTCGCTACAGTACAGAGGCAAGGGGCTCCGTCTCTGTCTTTTTTTGTTGTATTTCTTTTCTTTTTCTTTTTTATTTCGCAGCTGTTTTCTTATATAGACTCTATTGAGACCTAAATAAACAATAAACGGCTATCATCTTCTTCTATACGGGTCCGTTACTGCGAGCTGTACATACACCTCAGACTGTATTCTTTGGGTTTGTTTCTATAGATTCATATTTCTTATATTTCTTT
>NW_013567996.1:10371-10523 GCF_000499745.2 Eimeria mitis
GTCTCTCTTTTCTTGTTTGCTTCTGCAGGCAGCGGCAGCAGAAGCAGCAGCACTGATGCAGCAGCAGCGACAGCAGAAACAGCAGCAGCAGCATTGAAGCAGCAGCAGCAACAACAGCAGCAGCAGCAGCAGCAGCAGCAGCAGCAGCAGCA
>NW_013567996.1:10623-10828 GCF_000499745.2 Eimeria mitis
TAAATAAACAATAAACGGCTATCATCTTCTTCTATACGGGTCCGTTACTGCGAGCTGTACATACACCTCATACTGTATTCTTTGGGTTTGTTTCTATACATTCATATTTCTTATATTTCTTCCCTTGTGCATGCAGACAGATCTATCTTCTTTTTGCTTATTGCCTTTTTGTGTGTCGCCGTGTACGCCTAGGGACGGGGTGTTC
>NW_013567996.1:10928-12872 GCF_000499745.2 Eimeria mitis
TTTTTTTTTTTTTTTTTTTTTTTTTTTTTTTTTTTTTTTTTTTTTTTTTTTTTTTTTTTTTTTTTTTTGCCTTTTCTTTTTCTTCTTTGTTGTCACCGAAGTGTATGTGTGTCTTTATCGGTTACGTTTGTCTCTCTTTTCTTGTTTGCTTCTGCAGGCAGCGGCAGCAGAAGCAGCAGCACTGATGCAGCAGCAGCGAAAACAGAAACAGCAGCAGCAGCAGTGAAGCGGCAGCAGCAACAACAGCAGCAGCAGCAGCAGCAGCAGCAGCAGCAGCAGCAGCGGTGAGGTGGCAGCAAGTGCAGCTAGCCACCCTTTCCTTTGTTTGTGTCTCTCGCTGCTCCCGGTGGGGACGGGGGGAGACAAACCAGACAGAGAGGAGGAGACAGAAGAGACAGAAGAGATAGATATAGACACGAGGAGACAGAAGAAACAGAAAGAAGGAGACAGAAGAAATAAAGAGAGAGATAGAGAAGGGATAGAAGATATATATATATATATATATATACATACATATATATATATATTATATATATATACATATATATAGGGGGGCAGAAGTAGCAGACAGGATGAGATAAATAGATACAGAGTAGACAGAAGGAAACAAACAAACACACATAGTAATTACATAAAGATATAATATAGACAGAACAAACACAGAAAGAAAGAGAGGGAAAGAGAGAGAGACAGATAGCGATAGAGAGGAGGAGACAGAGAGAGAGACAGAAAGAAACAGAAAGAGACAGAAAAAGAAAGAAACAAAAGCAGAGAGAGGGAGAGAGAGAGAAGAGTAGATAGAGGTAGAGAGAGAGGGGAGGAGACACAAAGAGACAGAGAAAGAGATAGAAAGAGACAGATAGAGAAAGAGAGAGAAACAGAGAGAGAGAGAAACAGCGAGAGATAGAGAGACGCTGGGGGGGGCTTGGTGGCGTGGGGTTAAACAAGGAGGAGACAAAAGGAGACAGAAAGGAGACAAAAAGAAAGAGAAAAGGAGACAGAAAAGAGAAGCATCAATAAACTTATAGAGAGAGAGAAGACAGAGAAGAAGAGATAGAGATAAGAAATACAGAAAAAAAATAAAAATAAAAAGGAGACAAAAAGAAAACAAAAAGGAGACACCCCACGGCCTTGATTGATATAAAGAGGAGAAAGAAAGAAAGAAAAAATATAAAAAAGAAAAAAAGAGAAAAGGAGACAGAGAAAAGAGACAAAAGAAAGACAGAAAGGAGATAAAGAAAGAGACAGAGATAATATATAAAAGCAGAGAAAGAAAAAAGAAACAGAAGGGAGACAAAAAGGAGACAGAGAAAGACAGAGAAAGACAAGGAGAGACAGAAAGGAGACAGAAGAAGACACCAAGGAGACAGAAAGAGACAAACAAAGAGAAAAGAAAAAAGAAGAAAAGGAGAAAGTAAAGAGACGGGAGGCAGGAGGAGAAAAAAAAAGAGACAGAAGGGGACAGAAGGAGAGACAAGAAGAAGAAGAAGAGGAGACATAAAGAAGAAAAAAAAGGAGACAGAAGGAGACAGAAGACACAGAAGAGGAGAGAAGAAAAGGGAGGAGACAGAAGGGAGAAGAAAAGGAGACAGAAAGAAAAAGAAAAGGAGACAGAAAGAAAAAGAAAGAAAAGGAGACAGAAAGAAAAAGAAAAGGAGACAGAAAGAGAAAGAAAAGGAGAGGAGACAAAATAAAGAGAAAAGAAGGAAAGGAGACAGAAGGGGACAGAAGAAGAGACAAAAGAAAAAGAGAAGAAAAGGAGACAAAAAGAAGAAAAGGAGACAGAAAGACAAAAAGGAGACAGAAAGAAAAAAAGGAGACAGAATAAAAAAGAAAACGGAAAGAAGAAAAGGAGATAGAAGAGAAGAAAAAATAAAGAAAACAGAAGAAAAGGAGACAGAAAAAAAAGAAAAAAAAAAAAAAAAAAAAAAAAAAAAAAAAAAA
>NW_013567997.1:681-959 GCF_000499745.2 Eimeria mitis
AGAAAAAATAAGAACGCAGCATGCAGCATAAAGGGGAGAAAGCGGTTGTTTTTAAGCGTTTCATGTTCATAACATTGAAACATTTTGAGGAAACTTAATAAATTCCATCAAAAAAAAAAAAATAAAAATAAAAAAAATAAAATAAATAAAATAAATTAAATTTATAAATTTATGTTCAAGTTGTGCAGAAAGTTTCCGCCTCTGAACAAATTCAAGTTCAGGTGTATA
This sequence comes from Eimeria mitis, assembly GCF_000499745.2. Lineage (NCBI taxonomy): Eukaryota > Apicomplexa > Conoidasida > Eucoccidiorida > Eimeriidae > Eimeria > Eimeria mitis. The sequence goes on from NW_013567997.1 coordinate 910, forward strand.
GGCAGCTCAGCTCATGGAGGAAAGCGCGAAAAAAAAATAAAAATTTTTGA
>NW_013567998.1:0-176 GCF_000499745.2 Eimeria mitis
GATCGTAGGGTGAGGCGCCCCCTACAATTAACGTTTATGCGTTGCGCCAAATGCATTTGCGACGGCACATATGTTGTGGTGAACAATTTTGGAAAAGTGAGACGAGTTCTTCTGGAACCGCTTGCTGACGCAATCCACCTTAAGAATGTTTGTAGGTGCGCCGCGGATGGCGATAA
>NW_013567998.1:480-959 GCF_000499745.2 Eimeria mitis
GTCCGGAAGCACCGCTTTACGGTGCGTCGTGTGATGAGCCGGAGCGGGTTTGCTTGGGAACCCATATCTCCTGCAGGGAACGTCCTTGAGCCTTTGTCGACGATGCAGCCGGTGCGATACAGACCCGTAGCCATCGGCTAGAGGAAAGGGCGGGCGCGGGTTCTGTCAGCAAACGGGCTTGGGGGAGTTCACATATCTAATGCGTTGCGTGTGGGATTGTAGCTGCACGTTGTTGCGATCCAGCGTGCCTGGGTGTGTACCGTGCGTTTGGGCGGAGGTTGCGGACAGCGATATGCATATATCGGTATGTCTATTGGCATTATTTTACCGTTGGGCGTGTTGGAGTGGGGGCACAGTTTGCGTATGAAAGGCTGCCAATTAGGCGACTCGGCAGCGTTGTGGTTGATGAAGTTTTTCGTGCTTGTCGTGCCGTTGCAGGCTGCTTGCGAACACGTATTAAGAGCGTTTGGGCTTGAGGG
>NW_013568000.1:0-451 GCF_000499745.2 Eimeria mitis
GCAGCAGCAGCAGCTGCAGCAGCAGCAGCTGCTGCTGCTGCTGCAGCTGTTTCTGTTTGAGATACTACTTCTGTCTCCTTCTGTCTCCTTCTGTCTCCTTTTGTCTCCTTTTGTCTCCTTTTGTCTCTATTTCCCTCTATCTTTTTCTTTTTGTTTTTTTTTTTGTTGCTGCATGCATCTATCTACTGTTCCTAAACCCTAAACCCTAAACCCTAAACCCTAAACCCTAAACGCTAGAGCCGTTTTCGCTTGCATGCATTAACATATATAAACACAGAGAAAAAGAGAGAGAGACAAAAGGAGACAAAAGGAGACAAAAAAAAAGAGACAGAAGGAGACACAGAGACAGAGAAAAGGAGACAAACAAAAGGAGACAAAGAGAAACAAACAAATATATTTATTTTATAAAAAAATAAATAAACAAATATATTTATTTTATTTCTCCTTAACA
>NW_013568000.1:505-959 GCF_000499745.2 Eimeria mitis
ATCAATACCTGAGGGGGGGCCCCCCTTGGGGGCCCCCAAATCAAATCTTCTGGGGGCCCCTAAACCCTCTATTGGGGGCCCCAGGGGGCCCCCCTGGGGGCCCTAAATCAAATCTTTCGGGCCCCTAAACCCTCTACTGGGGGCCCCTAGGGGCCCCCTGGGGCCCCCAGGGGCCCCTCATGGGGCCCCCCAAGAGCACATAGGGGCCCCACCTACGGGCCCCCGAAGGGCCCCGGGGGCCCCCCTCGTAGGGGCCCCCCCTGGGGGGCCCCTCTAGGGGCCCCTGGGGGCCCCTTCTTGAGGCGCGTATGGACCCCTTTTGGGGGCCTCTAAACCCTGTATTGGGGGCCCCTACGGGGCCCCTAGGGGCCCTTACTGAGGCCCCTAAACCCTCACTAAGGGGCCCCCAGGGGCCCCTCCTTGGGGCCCCTGAACCCTCGACTTGGGGGCCCCC
>NW_013568001.1:0-1795 GCF_000499745.2 Eimeria mitis
ACTCCTTCAGCTCCAAGACATCCACGCACTGGCTGCGTTGGCAAGCACCATACTTGTATGTCCACAAACAAGCTGCATATCAAAAAGGGCCAGTTCACAGCCATTTGCGGTGAAACACTCTTGAGTGAGCTTCTACCTCAGGCGTTCTTGCTTTTCTCGAAAATACAGACGCGCGTCTAACGTGGATAGGTACACCAACGTCGTTCCACACAACCACCACCTTCGAGCATGCACGGCGCCCCAGCGGTATACAACGCAGAAACTGCAACACTACCTTTGTTCTTTCCGGAGCTCGAAACGCCCACGTCACCTAAAATCGATATCGCACAATCCACCGAAGCCGCTCCTACCGCTGCGGATCATCTGACACCCATGAATACATCCATGCAACAAACACTACTGCGCCGCAGACGAATCCTTCACCTCGCTACGTTTTCAGTTCCAAGAAGGCAACCCACTGGCTGGCTCTGCATCGACCACCCCTGACTCCCCGCAAATGCAGTTTCATACGCGCAGTACTAGCTCGCTCCTACTGCCGGCATGGCAGGCCTTGGGGAACGCTCAAGCAAAGAAGCACCTCTAACGTGCTTAGGTATAGAAATGCTGTCCCCCGCAACCACCACCTTCGCGCACACCCGCAGCCCAGCGGCATACAACGCAGGAACTGCAACTCTGCCTTTCTTCTGCCCGCAGCTTGAGACACTCACGTCACCTAAAATCGACATTGGACAGTCCACCAAAGCCGCACCTACCCGATGCAAGTCCTCTCACACCCATGAATGCATCCATGCAACAAGCAGTAATACGCTGCACACGCATGCTTCAACTCGGTACTATTTCACATGCAAGAATTCAACGCACTGGCTGGGTCGGCAAGCACCATACTTGTACGCTCACAAACACAGGTGATTGTCAACATGGCCAGCTCACAGGAAATCCCGGTTAAACAGTTCTTGATGAGATTCTACCGCGGCCGTCCCTGCTTTTCTTGTAACCGCAAACCGAACTCCGACGCGCATAACTACACCTATGCTAGTCCGCAACACCACCGCCTCCGCATACACCCGAACCGCAGCTGCATACAACGCAGGAGCTGCAACAGTGCCTTTCTCTTGCCCACAGCTCGAAACACCCATGTCACGTAGCTTCGACATCGCAGTCCACCAAAGCCGCCGCTTCCCGCTCTAAATCCTTATCCACCCATGAATACATCCATGCAACAAGCACTAATGCGCTGTACACAAAGCTGTCAACTGTAGATTCCTTCAATTCCGACTAATCAACACACTCGCTGGGTTGGCAAGCACCATGCGTGTGTATCCACAAGCACAGGCGCATGTCAACAAGGCCAGCCCCCTGCCGCTTGCGGTGGAACAGTCTTTGATAAGTTTCTAACGCAGCCGTCCCTGCTTTTCTTGAAGCCGCACACCCAACTTTAACGCGGATAGGTACAACAACGCGGTTCTATGCAGCCACAAGCCCCTGTGTACGCCCGGTGCCCCAGACGCATACAAGGCAGGAACTGTAACACTGCCTTTGTTCTGCACGCAGCTCCAGAAACCCACGTCACCTGAAAGGGATATCGCACACTTCACCAAAGCCGCTCCTACCCGCTGCAGATCCTCTGCCACACATGAATACATCCATGCAACAAGCACTAATGCGGTGTACACGAACCGTCAACTTTCTGCTCTTTCAGGTCCAAGACAAAGACGCACTGGCTGGGTTGGCAAGCACCATACTTGTATGTCCACAAACACAGGTGCATATAAACAAGGCCAGCTCACAGCCATTT
>NW_013568001.1:1895-5209 GCF_000499745.2 Eimeria mitis
GATGAGCTTCGAGCGCAGCCATCCCTGGTTTTGTTGAAATCGAACACCCACGTCCAACGCAGATAAATACAGCGACGCTGTTTCAGACGAACACCACCTCTAAACATGCCGAACGGCGGGGGGGTGCACGGCCCAGAAATTGTAATCCTGAATTTGCTCTGTCCCAGGTCGCACGAAATATGCCGCCTCAGCCTGCAATCCTATGGTACACAAACGGGTACCGCTACCCGCTGCAAAGGACTTCCCACTGTTGCATGTACGTATATGCATGGGCCACCGTGCGCCCTTTGCCTGGGTACCCTTGTAGTTTGGCGACAGCGACCTACTGGGTAGGCATAGAAAACATTCGTGATCGCGCGCAAACGCAGGTACATGCGCACTTGTAGCGCGGTTCGGTGGAGCAACGCTTTACCGTGCAACCGCGAGAAACCCGAACGCCACAATGCCTCACGACTCAGAGCCCGAACACTGTCTTTGTTCTTCTCACAGTTGGTACAAGGTACTGCACGCAGACTAAAATCGCAGAGCTCACCAGGGGCCACCGCCACCCGCCGCAAATCGCTCGTCACGGTTGCGAATGCATACAAATGCATAACGAAGGATCAACTAGCACTACTCCCGCGGTTCTAAGCAGGAAAGGACGCTCCATATCGCCCCCAGAGCACCAGAAATGCGACTAGCATCTAAAACAAACTTGGCGTGGTCTACGCAATTGTATCCTAACTATACTGCGACGCCGACGCACTGGCTGAAAACGCAAAAGAGGACCTCGCCAAGCGGGACTAAAACCGCAGCAAACCAAACGTTGTACTATCCGCAGCGCTACTATCCGCAGCGCTAGTAACTATGCTGTGTGGCGTCGCCGATGCACATTACTAAAACGGAAAATTGACCTTCACTAGGTCGCCAGTATCGCTGAAGAAGCACAACAAGCAAGCGCAGAATCCGGGAACCTCAGAGAGTCCAACATATCTATGACATACAAGTTTCCTAAACAAGTGGCACGAGGAAACCGATTGCGCCATGCAGATGAACAGTGCTGTGTAACAGAAAGTAAATTACTGTCCTTGTCCCAAAAACAGCCCGCGCAAGATTCCACATCTCATGCCGCAGTCTTATCGTCCACCGAAGGCCACCGCTACTCTCCGGAATCACCGCTGCACCACGGTGTACGTAGCCATAGCGCTGCATGCTCTGCTTCGCCTTGACCTCCACAGCACTGCACATACTAATTCTGGAGCTGACCTGAGACTTAACGCTGACGCACACCTTTCTTGTCTACCTGTGCTACACTCCGGCACCAACGCACTGACTGGAATTCAGAAATCGATCTCAATCGCTATAAAATAAGCCTGCAGGTGCACCAAATACATACGCCGCAAAAGGATACATCTTTGCGTGTGTCCCACACCTGGTGCATAAATGGAAGGCTAGTGAGGTTGGTCAGTTGATACTACCTAAGAGATGTAGGTAGGCAATGCTTTTCTGTGCAGCCATCATGTGCAGCAGATATTAAAGCGAAAGAAGCGCGTTCAGCAACTGGCCCTGTGGCTGTGAGCCGGGGCAATGGCAACTCAATTTTTGCATATGGGGAAATTATACAGGGCCATTCCGAAGGAAAAAGCAAGCAAAACGCAATAACAACACGCAACCCTGGCCTGAAGATCAGCGCCAGTGTCTAGTGTCCATGATTCTCGGGAAACACAAGCAGTGAGCGCTGGCTATGCAATGCTTCTTGCTCCACGTAATCCGACGGGCAAATAAAACACCAACCGGTGCACGGAGGATGAAAGCCTGGCCCTACCTTATTTTCAGATTGCTTGACGATTCATACACCGGTAGAGGTGCGGAAGAGGAAACATAATTTCACCAGTAACTAAACGGCGAACTGGAAGCGCACTTACACGCTATATAATGACGGCTCACCGAGCTATATTGTGTGGCAACGCCGACGCACTGGCTGCAGGGGAAAATGGCTAACTAAGATTGCTCGTTGGTGTCCCTACAGATCCACCAAAGCGTTGCTCCGCCTGTATGTGGATGAAATCTGTATGATTTCTAAATGCACACGTGTGGCGCCTCATTCTTGAGGCAGGATACGAATGGTGAAGGCCGCACCCAGTTTTGTACGCGCAGACGTTTTGCACAACGAGCACTTCAGGCCTAAAAAAGCTAGCTAGAGTGCATAACTCTGGCTATTGTCTTTTTTTCATCTACGACTAGCCGACCCTCCACACACTGCGGCACGTCGCATGCTCAGCATTGCCTTCCATCCCCAGGTAGAAATGCAGGTGGAGTGGCGATCCATTGCGACGCATCACTCCCATATGGAGTCATGTCGTGCAACAGCATAGATACATCGCCTGGAACCACCAAACCAAATATGAACAGGTCGCCACTCGACCCGCAGATGAATTGAAGACAGCTGCAGCCACCATGCAGACCAGCGTCTCTGTTAGACCCTCGCGTGCAGGCGCGCAATGCTTTGCCACGCAAGCAGATTGCATGGCAAATCAGGAGCCAACAAGAACAGGCAAACTAAGTCACTCAGCACAATTCCCCCAAAATGCCGCAAAGCTCCGCGAAATGGGATGACAGAAGGGAGTGCAAATGCCATTTGCACTTGGTGCGCAGACGGATGTGGCAAGCAGAGCCGCTGCGCCGATGCGCCAGCTCAAGCCCTCCTTATATGACTGTCACATGTGATATTTCACGGTTCAAATGCGGCGTTAATATGGATTGCCGACTTTCATGAAAATGCGCACAGGTGCACTGCTTCTTTACGCACCCGTTTTGGGCGAACAAGTAGAGGTTACGCAGAACACTAGATCACTGCCCCTGCTCCACCCACAGATACCAAGATGCGCAAAGCACTCCTAAACGTGCGTCATACCCAGAAACAATTCTAGCATAAAACAGGTGTGCAGCACAGCTGACATGCAGACAAGATGCACCGTTGGGATAAGAAGTTGTTGTGCCGCCAGAGCTGCGTACTCTCTGGATGCGCACAAACACTCTTTCACGGTCGTTATCGCATCTTGAAGGCTGTCAAGAATTATTCTAGAAACCTTTGGAAATTCAAGAGGCCGCTGTGTCTATGGCCAAGACTGTAGGACTAGTCCAATCGCCAAGGTCTCCACGAAGCATGCACCCTCTACCTACATCGCAATGCCGGAATAACTCAGCTGCTACCCTTGATAGACACGAAGCGTGCAGGCAAGAACCGATTACTAACCGCAATTTCAAAGTTGGTCGACCAAAGTTTTCATCTACTGTGCGCTTGTATAGGGGCACCACGACAATCTCAGAGGCGC
>NW_013568001.1:5309-12504 GCF_000499745.2 Eimeria mitis
CTCCCCCTGAAGGCAATGCGTGCCCACAGCCTCTCTAGTTGGCTAAAGCATAGTCGTACAATTGACAAGGAACTAATAATTGAACTTAGTGGAGTTACTGCTCTGTACAGCTTACCTTCAGGACCTGCAGGAACATCCTTAACATTTCGCAAGCAAACCAGCAGACGCACCTAATGCCCGAGCGGGGGTTCTGTAGGTAGAGAACCTAAATGCATCTTTAACGAACCGGTCAGTTGTTATTTCTGGTAGCCATGGACCGCCAAAGCCGATAAGCTTTGCAACCTCATTAAGGAAAGGCAGACACCCCCGATAATTCAGGCTCCACCCCAAGAGACACAGAAACTGTACAAGTTCTCACCCACGCTTCATGCACGATAATCCACACAAGCCAGATGCACAGCTCCCTGGTGGCTCCCACTAGTCATACCATCGTCCAACTCACAGCGATGCAGCATGCAGAACAAAAAGTTCAGCACTGCTCAAAATGCACCTTTGTGACGGCGCATCTCGGTTCACGGTGGCAGCGCAACCGGTGGGGCATTCAAGAGTGGTGGACTGTTTCCTGTCCTGGCTGCTCCGCGACAAGAAACCGACTCACTCTCTGAAGGTGAGAGAGCTATCCTTGACAGCGTGTACGGCGAATTATGGATGCATCAAGTAATTCGTTGTGCCTCTAGCCAGTGCCGGTACACATCTTACGGAAGTGCCCGGACGTGAGACCCCGCCGCATCGCCATTTAGGGCCGAACGTAGCGCCATTGTCAGTAGAAGAACTGGGCACGACGGCGTTCTGGCACGCTGCTGCGCCGACGCGACAATCTATCCTCCACTGCATCAGCCACTTGGGCTATGGCAAAGAATTAATCGCGCCTACCGGGAATATACTTCTCTAAAGACTACACCTATATGCTGAAGGGGGCGCAGTCTCCGGTAGTGCACCAGGGCAAACGACGAGACTCCAACAGTACAGCAATTTAGTTCGGGTGAGAAAGGCAGACGTAAAAGTGCCTGGCACTGGTCTGGTACCCAACGGTGAAAATGACCCAATTCCTGCATGCGCAAGGGCAGTTCTCCATAGCTTCACAATATGCGTCCGAGCGCGTTAAAGTGCAGAAGCGGCCGCAATCACAATGTCGCGCGCACACGGCGAATGCAAATATATAGTGCGGCGCTTCTAACGGAATGCACGCTCAGGCAAGAGCAAGTGGTTGGCCTCATGGTTCCTCAGACAGAACGCCTGCACAACAGACGCACCGTCGTCCTACCCACATTTGCAAAAGCTCGAAAAACATATTGGGAACTAGTCTGTATCGGGGAATACCACCGGGCGACCCGAAGTCACAAAGCCAAACGAAAACACGGATGCAACAACGGATGAGACTGCACCTCATGCTCCGCTCGAGATTGCGCATAAACCGGCTCAATAAACCACCCTCTCGAGAACTGCGAGTGAAATCAACAGATGCGTGGCCTTTGGTGTGCTCTGGTTGCATTTGGTGAGCCAGGAGTGGCATACAGGCTGGAAGTGGAAAAACTAGTGGTAACGGGTCGTACGCCGGGATGTGAGCATGCCAAGAGCATACGTAACTGCCTCGTTGCAGGCACTTTGGGAAGCTGTTGCCTCAGTTGGCCAGTAGCCAACTCCACCTAACAGCTAGACCGCGTGGCTCCCCGCATCCCACCGCTACACCCTAAAAAACCCTCCAACACATCTGCATAAGCCTAGCGATTTAACATCTACCACTACGCTCCACTCCCGCCTCATTCCTCTCCAAACCCTTAGTGCTGCCTAAACCACTTACCGGTTCGGTCGGCAACGACAATCGTTGCCAATGCGCAAACACACATCCACACGCACATCACCAACCCACCGCCACCGCAAAGACGAAGACATCTGTGGTGAATGATTGACGCACCCTTCACTGGTGTTGTTGGGAGCACATTAACACCACCTACACCGACAGGGGCAGCAATGCTGGTCCGCGCACCAACCCCCTCCGGACGCACCAGACCGCTCAGCACAGCATACGCCAACTAGAGAAACACTGTCCTTCTCCTTCGCGGATCGCAAAGAACCAATTCCACCCAAACCCTTGACCCCACAGTCCACTATCGCCCGCCGATCAACGCTGGAAACCCCCCAAGATCCCTGAATGCGAAGCAACCCTTGTTGGCACACCCAACCTCTCGAGCTACGCCAAAGCGCACGATGCCACACGACGCAGCTAGTTAAGCAATGTCTTTCTGTTGCCCACATCTCGCACGACGAAAACCACCTAAAACCTAGACTCCACATTCCACCAAGGGTCACCGCTACACCCCGCAAATCCTCCGAGATGTCTGAATACACCTAGCGATCCAACATTTACCACTACGCTCCACATGCCCTCCCCACCTCTCCGCACAATTACAGGCAGACGGACACTGTCATTCTGTTGCAGACGCCCCTCACAACCAACACCACCTAAAACCTAAACACCACAGTCTACCAACGGTCACCGCCCAACGCTCAAATATTCCAACACCTCTGCATTCTCCTAGCCATGCAACAACTACCACTACGCTCCAGGTGCATCCGTCGCCCATCCAGACGCTTGAAACAGCGAACGTCGCCTACTGGCTGGACCTGCAACGCCCATCCTTGACAATCCGCAAACATGCATCCATACGCACACTACCGACACATAGCCACGGCAGGCGAAGGCCTCTGTGGCGAATGACTGACGCACCCTTCGGTGTTGCTTGGAACGCATAAGCACATCCACTGTCCACAGAACAAGAAGAGCTGCTCCGCGCAACCAAACGTTCCGGCTACACCAAACCGCACAGCGCCACACGACGCAGCTAGTCAAACAATGTCTTTCTGTTGCCCACACCTCGCACAACGAACACCAACTAACACCTAGACTCAACAATCCACCAAGGGTCACCGCTACACGCTGCGTATCCTTAGGCACCTCTGAAAGCACCTAGCAATCCAACACTTACCACTGAGCTCCGCATGCTCCACTCACATTTCCGCACAATTAACCTGGCTAAAACCACTCACGGGCTGGGTCTGCAGCGACAATCATTGCCAATGCGCAAACACACATGCATACGCACAATACCAACTAACGCCCACGGCGGAGACGACGACGACTGAGGTAAATGATTAACGCACCCTTCTCTGGTACTGTTAGGAACACCTACGTGCCTACAACGCGGGCAGGGGCAGCCACGCTGGTATGCGCAACCAACCTCCCCGGATACACCAAACCGCGCAGCACCAGATACGACAGGCAGACAGACACTGTGCCTCTGCTGCAAATGCCTTGTGCAACCAACACCAGCTAAAACGCAGACTCCACTGGAATGATGTAGGTGACCGCTGCACTCAGCCACCCACCCTGCGCCTCACACTAAAGCCACTAAAGACACGAAAACTGGGCCGCTGTTCTTCTGCACACAACGCCCGCAGCATAATGTGCATCACACTGTAGGTCTGCAGTCCCACACACTTGCCACAGCTAGTCAAGAGTGACTCGCGTGCACCGGAGCGGTGCCATTAGATAGAGTGTATTTCGCGGCCATTACCGCGCAACTAGTCACGCTCATACGGACAGTCGCTGTGCATCTACGCCTAAGGCAAGCAGAAGGACACGAGAATGTGGTGCATCCGCCGTTCGTGGGCACAGCTATTCTGCGCGGCCAAGCCGACACAATGTGTAGAAACGCAAACGCCAAACACAGTGGCACGGCTGACGATGTAGCAAATATTCCGAAAATCCTTCCACCGCTTCACAAGTGGCCGAGAAGCATAGGAGTTCAATGCAAACTCCTCATGCAGCCGGGGGGGGTTCTTAAGTGCAGAGACCCCATTTCACGCCTGGCTGAGTTCCGACGGAAAGGAACGACATACGTTTTGCATCCAGTCGCGTCACTGCCACTCAGTCGCTCGCCCCTCTCCCGAGCCACGAACCAAACACCGCCAAGGCGTGGTTAGTGCCTTTCGCCACTGAAGTGGCACGATTGGCAAAGGCACAGAGGAAGATACGCGTCAAATCTTCGCAGCTCAGAAAACACAACTGCGTTGCTGCTGGCCAAGGAGTGCCTTTACCCCACCTCGGGTAACATTCCTCCATGCGGCTGCAACGAACGCGAGCAATGCGCCCATATGCTGCAATAAAGCAATCCACCTCTAACCTGCACAAACCCTGCCGCAGATGCGGACGTCACGACAGAATCCCGTGGATGCAATGCAGCCCGCAGCGCTATATATCGCTAAGCAAACACGCGCCTGCACACAGCCACTCCGCCGCTAAACCCACGCATCCACTTCACGTCCACTCTTCGCCGAAACACAACAAAACTCACTGCACATTTCACGCAACGCAACGCAGATACCTACCGACGCATCACGCTCCACACACTGCTTATAATGCCCGTCCACGCCACTCAAACCTAGCGACAATCGAGCATGCACCAAGAGAGCTTCACTCTAACAGAGTGGATCATCCGCCTCCGTAGCGGTATCATCCGGCGACATCGACATACCTGCTGCACACAGTTGCCTCCGGGTGTTACGGAAAGAAAAGTAGAGACTACTGACGAGATGCAGGTAGTCGCTGCATTCAGCCACCCACCCTGCGCCTCACACTAAAGCCACTAAAGAGACAAAATCTCAGCCACTGTCCTTCCTGCACACAACGCAACGTAACATAAACTGCTTCGCAGTGTAGGCCTGCAGTCCCACGCACTTGCCACAGCTAGTCAAGACTGACTCGCGTGCACCGGAGCGGTGCCATTAGATAGAGTCTACTTCACGGCAATCACCGCGCAACTAGTCACGCCCATACGCACAGTCGCTGTGCAGCTACACCTAGGGCAAGCAGAAGAACACGAGGATGTGGTGCATCCACCGTTCGTGGGCACAGCTATTCTGCGCGGCCAAGCCGACACAATGTGTAGAAACGCAAACGCGAAACACAGTGGCGCGGCTGACGAGGTAGAAAATATTCCAAAAATCCATCGACCGCTTCACAGGTGCCCGGGAAGCATAGCAGTTCAATGCAAACTCGTCATGCAGCCGAGGGGATTCCCAAATGCAGAGCCCGCATTTCGCGCCTGGCTGAGTTCCAACGGGAACGAACGACCTACCGTCTGCATTGCATAGCGTCATTGCCACTCAATCGCTTCTTGCCTCCCCTGCGCAACGGAGCAAAGACAGTCAAGGCGTGGTAAGTGCCCTCCGCCACTGAAGTGCCACGATTGGCAAAGGCACAGAGGAAGATACGAGTCAAATGTTCGGATGCCAAGAGAAGCAATTTCGTCGTTGCTGGCCAAGGAATGTCTTCACGCCGACTCGAGTAGCACGCATCCATGAGCCTGCACCAAACGCGATGTCGTCTAGAAATATCGCCCTTTGGTGCATACCAGACACGAGCGTCCGCTGGGCCGCCGGAGAACGACAGCGTTCAGAGCAAGCCTCCTGCCGCGGTACGTCAAACTTCATCATTGCAATGCAGATTGTACAGAATACGAACCACTACCCATTTTCTGTACGCAACCCGTACCAGATATTTCACTACAAAGTTCGCATTTACTCGTCCTTGCACAGCAACGCAATTGATTTTCAGCATAAGCACTCGGTGCGACGAATATCGCAACCATCCACCCGACCCTAAACCGGCTGGAGAAGATAACTTCCGTCCACGAACGTGTTACGCAACTAGGCTAAAACCTTTACGTTCGGCAGTTTTTGCCCTGCGGACTGCTGGACGAAAGTGTCAACGCACTAGCTGGCCATACAAATGTGACTCGTGAACAGTTTGCTCAACAAGGTGCGGAGACACCGAACAGGAAACCAGTCAATGAGTGGATGCAGGGCATTCACAGAGGAATGACGCTTGCACAACCCAAAGACATGCATCCAGACGAAGTCGCAGCGGGAACAGTAGATGCTGTTTCTCCCAAATAAGGGAAAATGCTACAAAACACCGCAAATTCCCAAGGCCATGGCTGTCCAAACTTTACCTACGCCGAAGGTGCAGTGCACAACAAAAGCCCTTCACAAAGTGCACTCCCACTGCCTTCCACTGCCACTATTTATCTTCTCTCCAATTTGCACGAATGACAACGCAGAGCGTCGCCTGTCGCCGCGCACGGACAGCCACCACGACATATTTGCCGCAATGCACCGCGAGTCGCATTGGTCCACATATCGCTTCAACATTGCAGTGCCCCCCAGTTACAGGTCAAGAAGCTGGAGGGCATCCACCACTTTTTGTGACGTTCGCTGATGTGGCTATTTTGCGTTCCTAAAACAACGCACGTGCTGGAGCTGCAAACATATGCCGGCAATTTCGCAAACAAAGCTGCACGCGCCTCGAAGAGTCTTGTAATCGCCGTGAAAAGCCCTATTGAAGCATTTGAAACTGCCACGAGGAGCTGTTGAAGGCATATCTGTATGGTGGCCAAAAAGAAACGTAGTACCTACCCGTTTTACGCTAAATATCATCGATCCAGAACTCACGGAACCTGAATCACTGTTTTGGCTACCCCCAGCTCATGCAAGAGGCAACACATAAAATCACAAACCTGAAGCCACCTAGAGGCCACTATTCATGAATGATATACGCCTTAGGATGATACAAAAGCCGACAAGCACTAAAGATTACTACGAACGCTCGTCCGAAGTAAAGCTTCCATTCATGCGTGAGTCGCCATCCTCCTGTGTATCTCTGTTCTGCGGTGACACCGACACACTATCTGAGGGAGTAAGCAGATATTGGTACGTCGCAATTCCATGAAGGGCCCCCACCCGATATACGGGGTTGCAATCTCTCGTAAAACCGATAATGTCCACCGCCTGTGCACAATACTGTACAATTGCCCGAGTTTCAACTGCTTGCGAGAAATGTTCACGCTACTACGTTACGCGCATAGACAGTGCAGGGGCTCAGCAATAGATCACAAAGCAAAGGGAACTCGAACACTACTTATGCTCGACAAAAACCGCAAAAGACAGCTTCTTTCATCAGTTTTTCAGCCCTCTACAGATGTCCGTTACTCATACCCACGTACGGGCACAAGGCCGGGTTCAGATTAATGGAACGCGCGTCATATTTCTGCACATCACCACAGGATAGGGGCCATTTGCCTTTGTAATTGTGTCCTGCGACAAAATCGACGTACTTCCTGGCCCTGGGAGGATC
>NW_013568002.1:0-256 GCF_000499745.2 Eimeria mitis
CCAGCTAGCTAGCTGGCTAGCCAGCCAGCTACTGAACTATGTAGCTAGTGATCTATGCAGCTAGCAAGCTGTGCAGCTAGCTAGCTAGCAAAGTATGCAGCTAGCTAGCTAGCTAGCTATCTGGCGAAGTATGCAGCTAGCTAGCTAGCTAGCTAGCTAGCCAGCTAGCTAGCTAGCTAGCTGGCTAGCTAGCTAGCTAGCTATGCAGCTAGATAACTAGCTATAGAACTAGTCGCCGGTGAGCCGCAAAGGTGCG
>NW_013568002.1:928-1136 GCF_000499745.2 Eimeria mitis
TACATGCAGCGAGAGAAGCAGCTCAACAAATAAAAAAAACACAACACCGGGAGCTGCCTATACACCCCAGACACCGCATACACCTCGCTCATGCAGAGACACCTGAAATTGTTTGTCTCTGCATGCGTACACTCGATCTATATATTATATATATATATATATATATATATATATATATATATATATATATATATATATATATATATAT
>NW_013568003.1:0-355 GCF_000499745.2 Eimeria mitis
TACATATATCTATATATATATATATATATATATATATATATTTATTTATTTATAATAAATATATTTATCTTACAAATGAGTTTAACGTGTTTATAAATATCATCATCAGTAGCAAAAAAAGAAAAAGAAGTTTTCGTTTTTTTTTGTATAGGAGAAGAAAATAATTTATTTGTTGCATGCAGTGCATGCAGCCCCAAATTAGGTGTATATACACCCCGTTTTCTCTCTTCTTCTGTTGAAGGTAAAAAAGATATATCTATATTACATATATCTCCTTCAGTACCCCGGCTTGATAGAATATAATCCTAAAAAAAAAAAAAAAAAAAAAAAAAAAAAAAAAAAAAAAAAAAAAAAA
>NW_013568003.1:374-956 GCF_000499745.2 Eimeria mitis
ATAAATTAAATTAATTTTTTTTTTCGTTTTTTGTTGGCTTTTTAGTTGTTTTGCTTTTTTGTGTTTTTTTTGTTTTTTACTTATTTTCAGTATTTATTCTTTTGTTTATTTATTTTTGTTTTTTGCTTTTAGTGTTTATTTATTATTATTTAATTTATTTATTTATTTATTTATTTATTTTTATTTTATTTTTTTTTGTTGAGGGTAGGGGTTGTGTTGTTTTTGTTTGTTTCTTCTATCAACCAACCAAAACAAATAAAAAAATAAAACAAACAAACAAAAAACAAATAAAACAATAAATGAAGAAAATAAAAAAAAAGCAACAGAACAAAAAAGCAAAAACCAAAAAAAACAAAAAAAAAAGCAACCCCCCCCCTAAACCCTAAACCCTAAACCCTAAACCCTCAATAAAAAAAAAAAAAAAACATACAGTTGTAATAGAACGAAAGGTTGTTTGCCCTCTTCCTTTTGCTAGTCTCTCTCCTAGATTAATTATTCCTTCTCTGTCTTTCTGTCTTGCATGCATTTCTACATCACCTAAACCACTAAAAGCAGCAGAAATTGCTGATGGGGGCCCCCCTG
>NW_013568004.1:0-606 GCF_000499745.2 Eimeria mitis
TATATATATATATATATATATATATATATATATATATATATATATATATGCATGCATCGTATTTTACTAATATTTTATTTCTTTGTGCTGTGCATGCATCGAATGTTGTTTTTATTAAAAAAATAATAAATATATATTTTCTTTTTTCTTGCGGTTGTATGCACTGTATGTTATTTATATTTTATTTCTTCTGGTTGTGCGTGCATTCGTGTTTCTTTATATTTATATATTCTATTTTATTTATTATATTTTATTTATTATATTTTATTTATTATATTTTATTTATTATATTTTATTTATCTTTTTTTTCTTGCTGCAGCTGCAATGGCTTAGATATCCCTGGGCTTGTCGAAGAAGAAGACGAGCCACCATGTGAGCATACACCCGAATTTATTTTCTGTATTGCTGATAGCTAGCTGGTAGCTAGCTGGTAGCTAGCTGGTAGCTAGCTGGTAGCTAGCTGGTAGCTAGCTGGTAGCTGGCTGGTAGCTAGCTGATAGCTAGCTGATAGCTAGCTGATAGCTAGCTGGTAGCTAGCTGATAGCTAGCTGGTAGCTAGCTGGTAGCTAGCTGGTAGCTAGCTGGTAGCTAGCTGGTAGCTAGCTG
>NW_013568004.1:684-956 GCF_000499745.2 Eimeria mitis
ATAGCTAGCTTACATATTGCTGATAGCTAGCTGATTTTTAATATATGGTTGGGGTGTACAGGCAGCTCCTCTTTTGTGTGCTGCGGTGTATGTGCAGGTGATATGCAGTGGGCTGAAGATCTTGACTTGTATCATTTATACTGAGAGAAGAAACAGAAATAAAACAACAATATAATAATAATAATAATATAATATAATAATAATATAATATTATATAATATAATATAATATAATATAATATAATATAATATAATATAATATAATATAATATA
>NW_013568005.1:0-141 GCF_000499745.2 Eimeria mitis
CAGTGCTCCTCAGGACCATGGGGCCTTGCGTAGAACAGGGCACGCGCTGAGCGCGCACCGTGACTCCTGGGCGGGCCTACATAGCTACCAAAAACAACAAGCAAGTATAACGGCAGACGCCGCGGCCACCCAACGGCCTTT
>NW_013568005.1:460-531 GCF_000499745.2 Eimeria mitis
GACAGGGCAAGCGCTGAGCGCGCACCGTGACTCCTGGACGGGCCTACATAGCTACCAAAAACAACAAGCAA
>NW_013568005.1:837-955 GCF_000499745.2 Eimeria mitis
ACTACGGTCCGTAGAGCCAACCCGACCGGCCGCGGGCAAGCCTGTCCTGTCTTATTCACTTCAGTGCTCCTCAGGACCATGGGGCCTTGCGTAGAACAGGGCACGCGCTGAGCGCGCA
>NW_013568006.1:0-358 GCF_000499745.2 Eimeria mitis
GAGACAAATTTTTTTGTGTATGTATGTATATATGTATATATCTATTTATTTTTTTTCTTTCTTTGGCTGTATTTATATAATAAATATAAATATAAATAATAAATATAAATATAAATATAAATATAAATAAATATATATATATATATATATATATTTTTTTTTAGGGAAAGAGAAGAGTGATAGAGAAGTTTGAGGAGACAAATTTTTTTGTGTTGATGTGTGGTGATGGGGCGAATGATTCTGCTGCACTCAGAACAGCACACGTTGGCTTGGCTCTATCCAAGGCAAGCTGCTGCTGCTGCTGCTGCTGCTGCTGCTGCTGCTGATGCTGCTGCTGCTGCTGTTGCTGCTGCTGCTG
>NW_013568006.1:413-955 GCF_000499745.2 Eimeria mitis
GTGGTGTTGGTGGTGGTGTTGCTGCTGTTGGTGGCGGTGGTGAGGGTGGTTGTGGTGCTGCTGCTGCTGCTGTTGGTGGTGCTGGTGCTGCTGCTGGTACTCATGCCGTTGGTCGTGTTGCTGCTGCTGCTGCTGTTGCTGCTGCTGCTGCTGCTGCTGCTGCTGCTGCTGCTGTGCTGCAGTCAGCTGCTTCTATTGCTGCCCCTTTTTCTTCTGGCTCGATGAGGCCCTCAGCTGTCCTCAGTCTCCTCAGGTCTGTGGATAAATATATATAATATATTATATTAAATAAAATAAATAAAATAAATAAAATAAAACAGAAATTAAAATAAAATAAATAAACAAAGACAAAGACAAAAGGAGACAAAGACAAAAGGAGACAGAGATAGAAGGAGACAGAAGGAGAAAGAGAGGAGACAGAAGGAGACAGAGACAGAGACAAAGACAGAAAGAGACAGACACACAAATATACAAAGATAGAGAGGCATAAATAAACACAAACAAACACAACACACACACACACACACACACACACATATATA